>NC_136527.1:155397999-155452999 GCF_053919585.1 Euprymna scolopes | reverse complement strand
ATTATAATTATAACAATAGTTAACAAAAAAAGCGTAATAAAAGAGCCCAAACTATATGATTGTCTAGGTGCGTCAGAAACTTCATGAAAAATATTGCATAATTCCACCTCCTGTCTTTCCAAGCTTATAACTACTCGAAAAATGTAATTCACACCCTAATTTTTTTTTCAATTAAAAGGGCAAGAACCAAGGTCTCATTTGAAAAAAAGCAATAAAAAAATGTGTGTTTTTTTAAAAAAGGGGTTTTAAACTTCAGATTTACAGGTAGATTTCTAAAAACACTTCATTTTTGTTTTAAATTTGAATACTCTTCAATTTTATATATATATATATATATATATATATATATATATATATATATATATATATATATACCACTTTGGTAAGTAAATTATGTACTTTTTAATAAACATTTCAAAATGAGGGGGGCGTGAATTAATTCGACCCCCTGTCTTTCCAAGCTTATAATTACTCGAAAAATGTAATTCAAACCTATTTTTTTTTCAATTCAAGGAACAAGGACCAAGGTTTCGTTTTAAAAAAAACAAAAAACAAACAAACAACGTGGTTTAAAAAAAAGGTTTTAAACTTCGGACTTTACAGGTAAATTTCTAAAAACACACTACTTTTTTGTTTTAAATTTGAATATATTATTTATTTATCTTTTATCTTCAATTTGTGATATATAAAACTTTGGTGGGTAACATAATTATTTACTTTTTAATAGACTTTTCAAAATGGGGGGGGGAGACTGAAGTTAAAAAAAACGTTTGTCTAAAATATTATATTCGGTTCATTGGAAAGAGAATAAAATTTCACATTGACCCTTAAAATATCGTAAAAATAGAATCTATAGACAAATTTTGATATATTTTTAAAGTTTAAAATTGAAAAATACTGAACTCGTAAAATTCAATTAATTTCATTAATATTTAAAAAAAAATTTTTTTTACTTTTTATACAACTTTAATAGTTTATTTTGGAAATATAATCCATAAAGAAAATAAACAACCCACTTTAAAAAGAGAAATTACGAGTTTTTATATTTTATTTGCAGTTTCGTGTTAGGGGTGTCAAAAATTCCTACTAAAATTCTGATACACCTAATGATTGCCCCATCTCTTACCTCCATATGCTGCTACAGAAATTGACCGCTAACTGAAATTGTAGTAAGTGCTCATTTATGTTAAATTTATATAAGAAATTGATTTTTCACTCTAAAATCTTAATTGTCTTTTTATCTTTATTTTTTTTTTTTCGGATATTTTCGAGGCTGTTTAAAAGTAATAATACGAAAAAATTGATTTTTATTTTTTCATGGGTAAACTACCAACATTTGTTTTTTCTAAATTTAGTTTCTGCTAATTGGTGATGCCCAATAAATGGGTGCTCATTTTATGTAAATTTAATAAAATGAAGTCATTCCCATTCAAATCGCAAACAAAATAATCTAGCGACATAACAGATAAGTATCGACAAAAAAAATGTTAAAACAATTAAATATCGAAAAAACAGTTTTTGTGCTCAGTTGTCTAACAATTCGACCAACTTCGAATAACATTATTGGTAAAATCCATTGAAAGCGGTCGGTGGTTCTATGAGAAAATAAAGCTGTGTACGCATTATAAATGTTTCTTTTCTGTGTCTTACGTTATACATTAGTACATTAAGGGTCATTTCGAGTTAAAATTTTATTTACTGCACTCATCTGGACTAGAGAAAATCATGATTTAAATGTGTATGTCTCGTCTAAATAACTAACGATAATTCTCTGATATGGCCGACCAGACGGGTGATCAAAAAGTCAGATCGAGCGTACCGCGTACCGGAAAACGAAATGAAACTAAAAAAACGGGCAAAAAAAAAAAAAAAAAAAAAAAAAAAAAAAAACACGGCAAAAAAAAATTATCCACCAAGAAAATAAAACATAAAAAATTAATCTGAAAAGTTCAAGCCAAAAAAAAAAAAAGGCCAATTGTCAATTTGATCTCATTTCGTTTTCCGGTACGCTCGATCTGACTTTTTGACCACCGACCGCTTTCAATGGATTTTGTTTATGATAAACATTATTACTTTCTCATAAATCAACTTTTCAAACAAAAATTGTTACATTTTTAACAAAAATCTAAATGTAAGATTGAATAATATATTTTAAGTTTAGTTTGTTTTTTTATGAGAGACTCATACTTTATATTCATGTCATATATTTTAAGTAATGTTTTTTTATGAAAGAGCCATACTTTATATTCATGTCTGCTATAAAGCATAAATTGTTATTTATTTATTGGATTGCAATGAAAATAAACTTTATTTAATATTCAAGATTATTTTTCAGGTTATTGAATGATATTTTTAAGTGTAATAAACAAAGAAGCTTACCTTTCATTCCAGAAATTCAGTACGGGGTGGGGAGATCGGGATGAATTCGTTTTTTTCTTTTGCGTTCAAAACAGAAAAAAACTGTTTTGTTTGTTAGTATTTAGTGTGCCCAATTCATTAAGAAATAAAATATATAAAAGTATAAAAGAATCAAAATTAAAAGGTGAAAACCACAATTTAAATATGAAATATTTAAAACAGAACATCAGTTGCTAAAGAACAATGAATTTAGGCCACTGTCACACGGTGTAATCATTATTTCGTTCCTCGTGTAAAAATGCCCGTTCATTAAGTATGCCGAATTGTTTTCCTATCAAGTTTACAGTATATTTTTCAATGTTTGCAATTCATTAATTAATTCTTATTTTGGGTAAAACTTGTAGAGAGCGTTCTGTTTTAGGGTTGTTTTGAAAATGGAAGGGAAATTTAAATTCGTTCCGTTTTAATCTCTCTTTTTTTTGCGCATGCGTCAATACGATCGAAAATAATCAAAAGAATAAAATTCGGTGCACGGTCTTTTCATCATCCATTTCATCACAGGACTATTAATCACTAGATATTTAATCACATGTGATTCCATCACCTGGACTCTTAATCACATCGAAACATTTAATTACTTGCTTGAAGTGTATTATTTTTTCACTACATTATATTTGTCCATTTTTTGAGGGGGGCTTTAAGATGATTCTTCATTATATGCATAGTTTTGCGAACTATTGTCTTTCTATTGTTTTTTTTTTGGGGGGGGGTATGTAAGTTCGGTATTGTTTGTAAAAAAAGAAAGAAAATGAAACTATTTGCAGAAGTGTGTTTACATTTTTACATGAAAAATAAATTAATTAAAATAAATGTTATGTTTATTGTTGGTTTGGTAAAAAGTTGTATTTTTAAGTGACTGATATTTACTTTAAGTGAACAAATAGCCTCTCCTCTAACCCTCGCATGATTGGCGATGAGGGAAGTTTTACCCTATAAATTTTAATCTCTCGTAAAAATAACGCCAAAATTGTCAAATGGGCTAAAAATTTAACATAAAACAAACGTAATCACACGAATAACACAGGAAAAAAAGTAAATAAAAAAAATGATAAAAATTATACAAACTTTCACGATTGGAATATATGGATGCACGAATGCTTAAAAAATACAGCCCTCCTTCCCTCCAAACTACCTGAAGTCATATTCAGTCAGACTTCTGATTTTCTGACATTTTGGACTTTCGTAGAATCATCACTTACACTTCATTCTGTTTACACTTAAACGAAGCTAGAATCGGGGTGGGAGTGGGGTCTAATAAAACCGTTTTTTTTTTGTTTTTGTTTTTTGTACAAAGAAGTGTTTTTTATTTGATTTAATATCTTAGGATTTTACTTTACTAATTACCTTTGAAACAGACCCAAAAACTCATATTTATCTTTCAAAAGATTTTTACAATGAATTTATTTAAATTTGAATTTCAGCTGAATTTGTTTGCTTGCCGTGTTGCCGTGAAAACATTTTTTTTATTATAATTTTTTTTACACGAGTAACAATATTTTTTTTTTCTTTTTGAAATTAGCTTTGGTCGTTAATCTTTAAAATAAAATCAAAAAGTCGTCGGAAAGTTGCAAAATAATTATGATAAAGCAGCTTTCAAAACTATGTCCTCTTATTCTTTTCCCCATTTTGCACAGGCCCACATCTTACTGTGGTGTTATCATAGAACTACTTTCATACGCATAACAAGTAAATCATGGCGTATGAATATTGATGTCAACCGCCTAATTAGGTGTATCAGAATTTTTGTAGGAATTTTTGACACCCCTAACACGAAACTGCGAATAAAATATAAAAATCTCGTAATTTCTCCGTTAAAAGTGGGTTATTTATGGATTATACTTCCAAAATAAACTATTAAAGTTGTTTTAAAAGTAATAGAAATAATTTTTTTAAAAAACAGTAATGAATTTTCCGAACTCAATATTTTTCAAATTTTAAAATTTAAAAATCTATCAAAATTTTTCTATTTTTACGATATTTTCAGTGTCAATGTGAAATTTTATGTTCTTTCCAATAAACGGAATATAATATTTTAGACAAACGTTTTTTTTTAATTCACGCACCCCCTTTTAAAGTTTCTAGTAAAAAGTAAATAATTAATTTACTCACCGAAAAGTAAATAATTAATTTACTCACAAATTGAAGAGAAAAGGTCAATAAATAATATATTCAAATTTAAAACAAAAAAACGTAGTGTTTTTTAGAATTTTACTTATAAAGTTTGAAGTTTAAAACCTTTTTTTAACCACGTTATTTAATTTTTCTTTTTTTTTTAAATGGAACCTTGGTCCTTGCTCCTTTAATTGAAAAAAAAATAGGGCTTGAATTACATTTTTCGAGGAGTTATAAGCTTGGAAAGACAGGGGATCGAATAATTCACGCCTCCCATTTTGAAATGTCTATTAAAAAGTAAATAATTAATTTATGTACCAAAGTCTTATATATCACAAATTGAAGAAAAAAGGTCAATAAATAAATTTAAATTTAAAAAAAAATTTTTTTTAGAAATTTACCTGTAAAATCCGAAGTTTAAAACCTTAAAAAAAAACACTTTTTTTTTTGTATTTTTTTTTAATGAAACCTTGGTCCTTGCTCCTTTAATTGAAAAAAAAATAGGGCTTGAATTACATTTTTCGAGGAGTTATAAGCTTGGAAAGATGGGGTGGAATTATTCACTATTTTCTCGAAATTTCTGACACACCTACCGCCTAATACATACGTATTCGACAAGATGGCGTGGACCTCTACACACGTACATTCAATCTCTCTTCTTATGTGATAATGTCAATAAAGTTCTATATTAAATAAAACCACAACTTGGTTAACGACATGGTGGCAGCGAAATGGATACTGAATATTTATAACAGTTAAAACAAAAAAAAAACTCACTCAGTTGGATTGCAACCGACAACAGAAAACGAAAAAAACATCCGGCAACAGACCAGAAAGGAAAAACATTTCTTTCACAAAGGACAAAACTTCGGCAACAGACACGAGAGGAAAAATACGTTTACAAAAGACAAAACAAGGCATGTAAACCAATTTTCATTAATTTACCCATCTGTGCATTTTATAAAATTTTGCTGTCATTCTCGTACATGCTATAAACACGTGTGAATTCTTGCACAATAGCAGACATTTTGAATTTTTTTCGTCAACTCTTGTTATCGTATATGTCCACGTAAACACGTATGGATTTTCGCACACTGGCAGACATATTGAATTTTCTGTTTATCGAAAGAATACATAGCCGTTAATAATAATGTCTACCAATAATGACATTATTCCGTTTATGGACTGGGAAATGCCAGATCTAGCGGATGCATTTAAACTTTTTAAACAGAGGCTAGAACTTTATTTTGCTATAAACAAAATAAAAACCGACCAACAAGTGAATTACATACTGATAAAGACCGGTAATGAAGGTCTCAAAAATTTAACACTTGAAAATTAACAAATTAGAAAAACGTTCTCCCGACACCATTTTTAATAAATTCTTGGAGTATTTAGAACCTAAAGAAAACTTTAGAATTAACAGACTAAAACTAATATCTTATAAACAAAAACAAAATGAGACATTAGACAATTCGTCAATAGATGTCGTCAACTTACGTTAAATGCTCACTAACCGACACTGAACAAGAACAGCGAATTATAGAACTAATTATTGCGAGTAACCCAATTGTCCAATTCCAGAAAGAACTACTACGAAAAGATAATACGCTAACACTGGATCAAATCATCCGAATTGGTAAAACGTACGAAGCAACAAACGCAAATATTAAACAGCTTAGAGAGGTGTTAAACACCAATAACGAGGAGGACAATAGCGCCAATACTGACATGCAAGCAATTACAAAATATAAAAAAAAATAGAAAGACAAACAACTGCCTTAATTGCGGAAAAAGTCACGAACGTCGACGTGAAGCATGCCCAGCATTTGGTTCCAAATGCAAAACGTGTGGAAAATATAACCACTGGGCAACAGTATGTTTATATAACAGAAAATCAAGGTAAAGGTCGCAAAACAGAGACCGTGGAAAACAAAAACCATTAAACATGAACCAGACCAAGAAAAACCACTTCATCCAAACTGATATATTATCCAGGAACAACAGCCAGGAACTAAATGAACAATTCGAAAATTTAACTTTTTCCACCATTAACACACCCTCTCAAACACAGAGAGATGAAGCCTTCGCTTATATAAATATAAAATTACCTAATCGAAACGGGACTCACAGACTACGAATTAAAGTCGATACTGGAGCCCAAGGTAATACATTACCAATTTCTACATTCCGTAGAATGTTTCCTGAGAAATTAACCACTGATGGCTTCCCAAAACTAAAAAAAAGGACAAAAAATTAATAGCCTACAATGGAACACCGATAAAGTGCTATGGCAATATCAGTATACCATGCAACTACCAAACCTCTGATTGGCACGAAATCACCTTCTATATAGTAGATGTAAATGGACCAGCAATTCTAGGACTACCATCATTGGAAATACTGAAAATGGTCACTCTTCACTGCATGGTGAAAGAACAAATATAGTCAAACCAATCAACAAAATCGAAGACTGGGTATAGATCTATCCAGATCAATTCAACAAAATAGGTTCTATGCCTGGACATGTCAAGTTAACAACGAGCAAAAACGTACAACCTCACATTGACCCACCAAGAAAAATCCCAATTGCCCTAAAGGACAACATTAAACAGGAACTAGACAAAATGGTCAGCAACAAGATCATTAGAAAAGTCACAGAGCCAACAGACTGGGTTTCCAGCCTAGCTTATTCACACAAGAAAGATGGAAGCCTGAGAATCTGTCTAGACCAAAGACACCTAAACATTGCGCTAAAAAGACCACACCATGGAACCCCTACAGTGGAGGAGCTAATACACCACTTTGCAGGTGACAAGCTGTTCTCTAAACTTGATGCCAAAGCTGGTTATTGGTCCATACATTTGGATCAGGAATCTCAGCTGCTTACGACATTCCAATCCCCTTTTGGAAGATACTGTTTCCAGAGATCACCATTTGGGTTAAGTGTATCACAGGACATTTTTCAAATGAAAATGGACCAGATACAAGTTGGCGGAGCAATTGGAATTACAGAAGACATTGTTGTCTATAAGAAAACGGGCAAAGAGCATGATAAGATCTTGTACAGGCTCATGCAAGTAGCTGCAAAAAATGGTCTTGTGTTTAATTCAGCAAAATGCAAAATAAAATCAGAAAATATATCTTTCTTTGGAATGATATTATGACCTTCACCTTCACCGAGGTGAACGATTTATATGACCTTCACCGAGGTGCGCGACTTGACACACAAAAATAAACCGCCTCTTAATCACCTGCTAACGCACGCGTCACTGTAACGTCCAATGACAACAACAACAACCTTCTCACTCGACCTGCCTTTATACCACTATCTCAATCCCTTCTCTTGCGCATGCGCCTGTAGATTCCTGACAACCTCGAGACTTCCGCTTATAAAACCCAAGTTTTGTTGTCGCGCATGCCTATACAAGGCACAAACACGAGGGCGTTTGTTGTGTTGGTAAGTACTACAGATATATAGTGAAAATGGTGTTAGCCCAGACCCAGAAAAAAACTTAAAGACTTACAAGACATGCCATATCCAACATGCAAAAAAGAACTACAAGAATTCTTAGGCCTTGTTACATATTTATCACCATTCATCCCAAATTTGGCTGGCAAGACACATACATTAAGAGGCTTGTTGGAGAAAGACGTACCTTTTCTCTGGGAAGAGCATCACAAGGTATGCTTTGAAACACTTAAAACAATAATCACCAAAGACTCCACATTAACGTACTTCGACACGAATAAAGTACCAATACTGCAAATTGATGCGAGTTTAAAAGGACTTGGAGCAGCATTAATGCAAAACAAAAAACCTATTGCATATGCATCCAAGTCTCTAACAGACGCCGAGCAACGGTATGCATGCATAGAAAGGGAACTTCTAGCAATTGTATTTGGTGTCCACAGATATCATGTCTACCTATATGGACGGAAGTTCAAGGTACACACCGATCATAAACCCTTGGTCATGATACTACAGAAACCACTGACCAGTGCACCTCATAGGTTACAACGAATGGATGACCAAATTACAGGGATACCAGATACAAATAGAATACATACCAGGCAAAGAAATGACTGTAGCTGATACACGAAGTCGCCTCCCCAGTACTCAAGACACTTTCATGATCGACTTAGATATTCGAGTTGACTTAGTGAGATTCAGGAGCGAATGCCTGAATGAAATAAAAAAGGAAACAAAGGCTGCTCCAATACTCAACCAATTACATGAAACCATAACAACAGGATGGCCAGACTCAATTAAGGAAGTACCACCGACAATTCGGTCATACTGGTCATACAGATATGAGTTATCTGTCAGTGATGGCATAATCATGAAAGGCTCAATAATTATTATCCCTGAAAACCATCCTGGACCAACTACAGTACAGCCATCAAGGTATCGAAAAGACACGTCTGCAAGCTAGAGATACTGTATACTGGGAGCGAATTAACACTGATATTGAGAACATGATCAAAAAGTGTTCAATATGCCAGGAAAACCTCCCAGCACAACCAAAGGAAACTTTACAACCACATGACATCCCTAGCAGAGCATGGGAAGTTGTTGGCACTGACTTGTTCCACTGTAACGACCAGGAATACCTCATAATTGCCGATTATTATAGTAAATTCCCAATCATACGGAAAAAGAATGGCATGGCCACAAGCAACATGGTCATATCAACAATGAAGCAGATATTTTGAGAACATGGTATTCTCACCAGAGTTATTAGTGATAACGGACCACAGTACTCCAGTGAAGCATTTAAAGAATTTGCTCAAAAATAGCAATTCGATCATATCATAGCATCTCCAAGGTTTCCTAAATCAAATGGTTTTATTGAACGACAGATTCAAACCATTAAAAGAACAATAGTCAAAGCAAAGCAAGCAAGAAAAGATATTAACCTTGCAATGCTGTGTTTAAGAACAGCGCCTATCAGCCACAAACATCCAAGCCCACTGAACTTCTAAACAGTCGCATCATGAAATCGAACCTGATTGCAAAAATCACGAATCACAGATTTCCCAACCGTGACCATATCCACGAAGAACTAAAGCACAGACAGGATATACAAAAAACCTATCATGAAAAAACAGCCCATGACTTACTAGCACTTGTCCATGGACAACATGTACGTATGTGGGATAAACAAACTGGAAAATGGAAACCAGCAACAATTCTCAGCAAATGTACAGAACCTAGATCGTACATCCTCAAATTGCCAGATGGATCGTCAAAAAAAAAAACGTAACAGAGTCCATATCAGAGCAGATGGAAAAGCAACCCATAAACATGTTCACTTCAGTGACCAAACCTAATCTCAATCTGGACTCCCTAACACAAGCATCTCAAACCAAATAAACACTAAGAAACACGCACCAAATATAACAAGACATGGTCGTGAAATCCATAGGCCAAACAGATTTAAACAATAAATATCTGAACAATGTGTACTACTTTTCTTCCTTCTGGTAAGGGGGGGTGTAGTGTTATCATAGAACTACTTTCATACGCGTAACAAGTAAATTATGGCATATGAATATTGATGTCAACCGCCTAATACATACGTATTCAACAACATGGCGTAGACCTCTATACACGTACATTCAATCTCTCTTATGTAAATATGTCAATAAAATTCTATATTAAATAAAACCACAACTTGGTTGTTAATTACTTATAACAACAAACATAAACTAACGACACTTACCAAAAGCCAGGAACTATGATATATTATCGATGATATCGACGATGATGATGACGACGACGACGACGACGACGATGATGATGATGACGTGTGCTGTACAAGACTACAATTGTTTCGTTGCTGCCTTTCCATCTGAAAAAAACTGTCGGAACAATTACGTCGCCTTACACTGCTCGAGTAAGGAAAGACAATTCTTTGGATCGTAATGTCTTTTATTCATTCGTGATTTGATATACGTAAAGAAATAGAAAGTTTTAATATAACTAAAGAAATAATTCTTTGGATCGTGTTTTTTGTTTAATTCATGATTTGATATACGCAAAGAATACAAAGTTGTTTCATTTGAGTTACATATTTTATATGTTAATGAAATGTTACAAAAACACAGAAAAACAAAAGATTTGGCACAAGGTCACTCGAAAATTGGGGAGACGGGGGGGGGCTCGACTGTCATATTGACGAATTACCAAAGTTTACTTTATCAAATACAAATACGTTTTTTTAAACTTATTAGCATTTAACACAATAATAAGAAACATTTCAAAATCATTGCCAGAAAATCAATTGCGCAAACTTCACCAAGAGTATAAAGTCAAACTCATGCATGTGGTTGGCACATTTACGTCAATTACAAGTAAAAAGGCTCAATTCAGGTCAAGCTAATGAAGGATCTAAATTCCCAAAAACATGACGGAATACCATTTGTTTTAGCAATTTTTACTTTAGCTCATATTATATATATATATATATATATATATATATATATATATATATATATATATATATATATGAGTTTCAAGGATTTGAAAGAAACAAAATGTTGCCACATTAATTTCATTTTTTTTAAATAAAAATATGTATGAATTTTCCGAATTAATTTTAATGAAACAACTTTTCCATAATTCAATGAATTCGAGATTAACAAAAATGTACATGTTCAGCTTCAGTATGTTGGAAATCCAATACCATGAAAACAACCATTTTCCAATATCGTTACCACAGTGGTTTGTGAAGGGCCACAATGCTAAACTTACAAGGTATAGCATAATAGAAATCCAATACCATTACCACAGTGGTTTGTGAAGGGCCACAATGCTAAACTTACAAGGTATAGCATAATGGAAATCCAATACCATTACCACAGTGGTTTGTGAAGGGTCACAATGCTAAACTTACAAGGTATAGCATAATGGAAATCCAATACCATTACCACAGTGGTTTGTGAAGGGTCACAATGCTAAACTTACAAGGTATAGCATAATGGAAATCCAATACCATTACCACAGTGGTTTGTGAAGGGTCACAATGCTAAACTTACAAGGTATAGCATAATGGAAATCTAATACCATTACCACAGTGGTTTGTGAAGGGTCACAATGCTAAACTTACAAGGTATAGCATAATGGAAATCTAATACCATTACCACAGTGGTTTGTGAAGGGCCACAATGCTAAACTTACAAGGTATAGTATAATGGAAATCCAATACCATTACCACAGTGGTTTGTGAAGGGTCACAATGCTAAACTTACAAGGTATAGTATAATGGAAATCCAATACCATTACCACAGTGGTTTGTGAAGGGTCACAATGCTAAACTTACAAGGTATAGTGTAATGGAAATCCAATACCATTACCACAGTGGTTTGTGAAGGGCCACAATGCTAAACTTACAAGGTATAGTATAATGGAAATCTAATACCATTACCACAGTGGTTTGTGAAGGGCCACAATGCTAAACTTACAAGGTATAGCATAATGGAAATCCAATACCATTACCACACTGGTTTGTGAAGGGTCACAATGCTAAACTTACAAGGTATAGCATAATGGAAATCCAATACCATTACCACAGTGGTTTGTGAAGGGCCACAATGCTAAACTTACAAGGTATAGTGTAATGGAAATCCAATACCATTACCACAGTGGTTTGTGAAGGGTCGCAATGCTAAACTTACAAGATATAGTATAATGGAAATCCAATATTATTACCACAGTGGTTGATGAAAGTCACAATGCTTAACATACAAGGTCCCTAATTTTCTGTTGAACTAACAAGATATTCTTTATTATTATTATTATTATTATTATTATTTTATTATTATTATTATTATTATTAAGCTACTGGTTGAGCAATTACCATTTCCATCCTGTCATATACAAAGAGATGATGTAGACTATCACTGCTGCAAAATATTTCTTGAGAAATGGTAAACTTTCTCAGTATTGTCTTTTGATGTTTTAAGAAATGTATATAAAAAGGAACTCAGTTTCATGGTGGGAAGTACGTTATTTCTGATGAAAACAGCAATAATGGTATTTATTCAACACATTTGAAAGAGATAACAACAGTTTATTACTTTACAAAATTCTCCCACCAAATTTTTTCTCTTCTTTGACATTTTAGCTTGCTGACAAATATTCGAAATAGTTTTCTAAACAAGTTTGTGTTTCGTTCTTTTGATTTTAATATTTCAAATTTTCATATATGTTCCCAGTTAAGCATTTTATATTGGTCTGATATATATATATATATATATATATATATATATATATATATATATATATATATATATATATATGACAAGGACAAGCTTCCGAATGCTATATTAGAAAATTACCCAAACTAACTTTCAAGGCATTTCAACTGCTAAGTAGACCTAGTATAGAATTTAATACGATATGGGAACCAGCAATTATAAACAATAGATAATATATACAAGTGATAATTAAAAAAAATTGATGTATACAAGTAATAAGTATAGATATAGATATACATTAATATATGGTAATAATTAGTAATAAATAGTGATATTTACAACTAGAAATATAAAAGTAGGTTTAAGGCTCCTAAAATTCGCAAGGATCCCTGGCGCAGTGGTTAGAGTACTGGAAAAAAAAACAATTGTAAAGGTAATATTCTCCTGAAGGTTGAAGGTTCAATCTTCAGTGTGGGCGATCGAAAAATACATTTGGGAATTACTTAGGACCTCTATCCAGTCATGGCTGATGGAACAAGAGCACGCTACCCCCATGAATAAAAAAGGGTTCCATTCGAACTTCCGTCCAAATTCCCGAGTTTGACAGAAACATCCTCGAGTTCGACAATATACACCTGAAGAAGGTCGGAGGTTATATCGACCGAAACGTTGTAAAAATCACACTCAATATGAGAACAGTAGTCCAATGAATAATAATAGAAATAACCAATCCTCATCTCAAAAATTCATAAGTCCTTAGTGTTCTCCATTTCAGTTAAGACCAGACTCATTACACCTTTTTAAGTTGATATTAATATATTTTAAATTGATATTAATATATTTTAATTGATATGAACTTACTTTAAATTGATATTAACTTACTTTAAATTGATATGCTCTGTTCTCCCTAGTCTACTACATTGGATATTCATGTTTTAAGAGATATTTTATTGGAGATATTTCCACACTCCATTGTGTCCTTACAACTAGATGGCACATGGCTCACACATTTAAATTCTTTATGACAGAATCTGCACTTGTTGTTACTGCTGAGTGAATTCTCATGTAGCATTAAATTTGATTTTTAGAACAAGCATATTGATGAGAATATATCTTTTCCTTTTTTGTAAATTTTCTCCCTACTTTTTATTGTTGTTCCTTTAAGTGCTTCCTTATTGTGTGTTCTCATATGTAACGATAATTTTATTGAACAACAATTTCCACGCACTTCACAATAATTTGGCTTTTCTTCCGATGTGAGTTTTCATGTCATGCTAATTTCCTTTGTTATATTTGATTTTTGAGAAAAAAGAATATCCACACACTACACAAGAATGTCGCTTTTCTCTTTTTTATTTTACTTTTGTTAGTTTGAAGAGATCAAGGGGCTCCTTCCTGGGGCTAACACTTGATTCTATTATAATTGAAATTTATATCCGAGGGCTCATTTAAGAATAGACACTGTTCCCTTTATGGCTGCTATCTGTATTTCCTTACAGCTTGGCTTTCCAGGGATTGCTTCTAAGTATTTTTGAAGTTTCTTTTTTATTAGGCCAGTTGCTCCTGTCACAACTGGTATGATGTTTATTTCTTTCAGAGACCATGTTGCTTTTAGATCATTTTTAAGGTCCTGATATTTTGTTATCTTTTCCCGTTTCTCCAGTGTGCGTTCTCATATGTACCAGTAACGATGATTTTTGAGAACAAGAATAACCACACACTTCACAAGAATATGGCTTTTCCCCAATGTGAATTTTCATATGTGTCACTAAGTTTGATTTTTGAGAAAACGAATATCCACACACTTCACACGAATATGGTTTTTCTCCAGTGTGAATTCTCATATGTTTTACTAATGTTGATTTTTCTGAAAAAGAATGCCCACACACTTCACAAGCATATGGCTTCTCCCCAGTGTGAGTTCTCATATGTCTAACTAAAGATGATTTTTCAGAATAAAAATTTCCACACACTTCACAAGAATGTGGCTTTTCTCCAGTATGCATTCTCATATGTAGAACTAACGATGTTTTTAAAGAAAAAGAATGCCCACAAACTTCACAAGTGTGTGGCTTTTCCCCAGTGTGAGTTTTTATATGTCTCACTAACGACGATTTCTCAGAACAAAAATATCCACAAACTTCACAAGAATATGGCTTTTCCCCAGTGTGAGTTCTTATATGAGTCAGTAAGTATCTTTTTTCAGAACATGAATATCCACAAACTTCACAAGAATGTGGTTTTTCCCCAGTGTGAGTTTTCATATGTTTTACTAAGTTTGATTTATCAGAACAAGAATATCCACACACTTCACAAGAATGTGGCCTTTCCCCAGTGTGACTTCTCATATGTTTCATTAAATTTGATTTTTCCGAACAAGAATATCCACACACTACACAAGAATGTGGCTTTTCTCCAGAGTGTGTTCTCATATGTCTCACTAAAGATGATTTTTCAGAACAAGAATATCCACACACTTCACAAGAATATGGTTTTTCGCCAGTATGCTTTCTCATATGTATTACTAACTTTGATTTTTGAGAACAAGAATATCCACAGACTTCACAAGAATGTGCTTTTTCTCGAGTGTTATTTTTCATGGTTCTCGTTGCCTTTTCACCAGTATGCGATTGCATATGTCTAATTAAAGAATATTTTTCAGAGCAAGAATATGCACACATTTCACAGGAATATGGTTTTTCCCCAGTGTGAGTCCTTATATGACTCATTAAATTTGATTTTCTAGAGAAAGAATATCCACATACTTCACAAGAATGTGGGTTCTCTCCAGTGTGCGTCCTCATATGTAGAACCTACGATGTTTTTACAGAAAAATAATATCCACAAACTTCACAACTGTGGGGCTTTTCTCCAGTGTGCGTTCTCATATGTACCAGTAACGATGATTTTTGAGAACAGGAATAACCACACACTTCACAAGAATGTGGCTTTTCCCCAATGTGAATTTTCATATGTGTCACTAAGTTTGATTTTTGAGAAAACGAATGTCCACATACTACACAAGAATGTGGTTTTTCCCCAGTGTGACTTCTCATATGTCTCACTAAAGATTTTTTATCTGAAAAAGAATGGCCACACACATCACAAGCATATGGCTTTTCCCCAGTATGAGTTCTCATATGTTTCACTAAAGATGATTTTTCAGAATAAGAATATTCACACACGTCACAAGAATAAGGTTTTTCTCCGGTGTGAGTTCGCATATGTATTACTAACTTTGATTTTTGGGAACAAGAATATCCACACAATTCACAAGAATGTGCTTTTTCTCGAGTGTTATTTTTCATGGTTCTCATTGATTTTTGGGGGGCAGGAATAATCACACATTTTACAATAACGTAGCTTTTTCCTCGTGTGTCCCTATCATTTATTTATTAAAACAAGAATATCCCCACATTTCACAAGAGTTTCGCTTTACTTAAGTGGGAATCATTTTCATAGTGTGACTTCTCATATGTATCAGTAACAGATTTTACAGACCAAGAATATTCTACACAATTGAACATTAAACAGATATAAAAATTCATATCACCTTTTAAAGATGTATTGTGATTTTACCTGTTTCATAAAATTCGTTAAATAATTTGAATATCTTCGTACATATGTCCCTGTAGTCTTCCAAATAAACTAATAACTGTTAATAATATATTTTTTAAAAAATTATACTACATTAAAATTGTATAATAGAATTCAATCAGGAACATCTGTAAAAAATAAAATTCAATACTTTTAGTATTTGCATCTACATGTTTATTGTTGTCAATCTTACTGGATTAAACTTACAATTTTTGCATTAATTTATTATAAAAAAGTCATATGAGACAAGTTAGAAAAATAACCAAATATTTTCTAACTTGACACAGAGCCAGTCGATAGACGTTTTGCTTAAAATATAGTCTTCTTAATGTTTTTATGATTTAGATCTTAGTGAGAGATAAAACATTAGTACTTATATATACAATACTACAAGATAAATACAATGAAATACAATATAAGACTAACTACTCTTGTGGGAAAATCAAAAAAGCTTTTTAATATTTCATCTGTAATACATACAATGTTGATATAAAATTATATGTAACTGCAATTGTTTAACTTATGTTCCATTTTCTTTAAATATCAATACGAATATATTTTTAGTTTACGAATCAATAATACACTGGCAAATAAGTTGAGAATAATACAAAACCTTGTAAAAAAGGGGGATATTTTTAACGTTGCTTAAAATTACCTTAAATTGAGATAATCATAGACGTCCACATTAGCAAATGCATTGAGTTTTGTTGTCATATATGGATTGCTCAAAATACCATAACTATCTTCATCGAAGACAAAGTTGAAAAGAAGTCTCACATCTAACAGTTCTTGTTGTCATATATGATTGGCTCAAAGACAAAATATTTCAAATACTATAAACAGATCATAAAATTTAAATCAACCATATTATTTTTTTTATTACATTTTCACCCCAAACTAAATGGCAAATAAAAAGTAGATTTTGATTTTTTAGCAGCAAAACTATGTTGACTTCGATAGTAATTATTACCAATTATTTTTTTTATATTAAGTTTCTGTTAATTGGTGATGGTCAATAAATGCGTGCTCATTTTTATGTAAAATTTATTTTAAAAAAAAGTGTTCCCTATTCTGAAATATTGAATAAAACATGACAATTCCCACGGAAAACTGGTTTTAAAAATATTTTAAAACAAATATCGGAAAAACAGTCGTTTTTGTGCTCAGTTGTCTAACAATTCGACCAACTTCGAATTAAATTATTTTGTTTATGGTGAACATTATTATTTTCTTAAAAATCATGTAAGTTTTACAAAAATCTTGTAAGTTTGACAAAAATCTTATTGTCACATTGAATAGTATATTTTAAGGAATATTTTTTTAATCAAAGATTCATATATTTTTTATTCATGTTATAAAACATAGCAAAATCAGTAAAATGACGTAGCGTCGTTTTACCCCTAAAATATCCCCCCAAAGATCTACGTTTTTTGCCTAATATGTTTAAACAACCGTTATAAATAATATGAAAGAAGAAATTTTGAAAAAAACATAAAGTTTAACATTTTAGCATAGATCACATTTCTATATATATTTAACGTAAAATGATCACTCACTTTTTGGCCACCTAGCGTTCAATGAAACATGTCATTCGTATATTTTTTTCAAGTTTGATGACAGAGAGGTGTGCAGGAGGGGACAAACATGACAAATTCAATTTTATTTGCATAAACAAAACGGGTGCCACAACATGACAAATTAATTTGGGGAAGAGCGTTGGGTGGAGAACTACATTCGATCCATAAAAATAACGATAAATTTAATTAACATTTTTTGGGTGTTGGTTGAAACAAAAGAACACAATGAATTGAATTAATTTTTGGTAAATATGGCCTGGTAGACCAACAAAACCTACCTTTAAAAACTTGCTTTCTAAGGTGCGCGGTGTGCTAAAAACGAATATTGCATTTAAAATTAAGGCTGGCAACTAGTTTTTTTTAATATTTCAAACATACTTTTCCGCATGTTTGATGTTGCAATGTAAAGTTGTGGCTATATTCTTTATGTAGCGCACAGAAACGAGGGGGGACGACATAATGTAATTACAATATAATGTGGAGCTAATCTTTATTATTATTATTATTATTATTATTATTATAAATAATTTTAAAAAAAAGAGAAATAAATAAATAAAATATAACATTCATTTATTATTTTTGTAAATGTTTGCAATATCCTAAAAACTAGTTACCGGCCTCAATTTTAAATACGATATTCGCTTTCAGTACACCCGAAACCCTTTGAAAACAAGTTTTTAAAGGTAGATTGTGTGTTGATCTACCGGGCCACATTTACCAAAAATTAATTCTAAAAAATATCAATATGAAATTTTTCGTTAATTTACGTGTCTGATGTAATCTCACCCCCATCACCAAAAAAAAAAAAAATAATAATTAAAGTTGACATATTTTGAGGTTCGTTTTATTTATAAAATTGTTAGGTGAAAGTACAGAATGGTCTCATAAAAAATTTACAAACATGATATTTGTGTTTCAAATTACAAATTTGTATCAAATGTAATTCCTGCCCCCCCCCGCCCAAAAAATTAATTTTTCATGTTTTGCTGCCCTCCCCATCACAAAACTTGAAAAAATGCTAGGGGTGACATGTCTCGTTGAACGCTAGGTGGCCAAAAAGTGGGTGCTCATTGACGTTAAATTGATATAAAATGCTATTTTTTTTTTCAAAATTTCTTCTTTCATATAATTTATAAAGACCTTGTAAACGCATTAGGAAAAAAAATAAAAGATAGATCTTCCTTTTTTTAGGAGTTAAAGCAGGCTGGGTCACGTTGTAAAGATTTACCGTGGAATAAATATTTTAATAGGATCGCAATAAAAACAAACCTTTTTTTTGTTATTAGACTTTTTTTTTAAGAATCAATATTTCTGAGGTGCAAAATACAAACTGCTTTTCTGTTTCAGATTATTCAAACGAATTTTTTAAAAGCGTAAAAAATAACTTATTTTTCATATTGGATTGCAATAAAAAAAATAACTTGTTTAAGATTGCATTAAAGTTGCTAAATGACATTTTTAAAAAATGTTTAAAAATAAAAACAGAAACTTACCTTTTACTCAGAAAATTCAATACGTGAAAAGTGTCGTTTTTTCATTTCTTTTTTTTTTTTTTCAAAACAGAAAATTTGTTTTGTTTGTTATGATTTCTTTAGTAAATTGATACAACTTTTATCTTGTCATTAAGAAATAAAATAAACTTATTTAAATATTCAGGATAATTTTAGAGTTGTTGAATGATATTTTTTAAATGTGTTTAAAAATAATAAAAAAGACAGAAACTTACTTTTCATTCAGGGAATTCAATACAAGGAAAGTGTCGTTTTTTTTTGGGGGGGGTATTCAAAACGGAAAGTTTGTTTTGTTTGTTATGATTTCTTTAGTAAATTGATACTTTCGTTTTGTGTGTTCACTTCATGAAGAAATAGAATATATGAAAATACCTAACAATCTAAATTAAAAGATGAAAAACACGATTTAAACGTGAAATTATTTAAAGGGAAAACCAACTGCAAAAGAACAAAGGACTTAAGGTCATCGTAAAACGGTGAAATCATTATTTTGTTCCTTGTGTAAAAATGTCCGTTCATTAGTTATGTGTGCCGAATTGTTTTCCTTTCAAGTTTAGATTATATTTGTCAAGTCTAAAGCCTTTTAAGTAATTCTATTGTAAATTTCTATTTCGTGCTCAGTTGATTAAAAAAGAAATTATATCAGGTTTATTTTTTAAGATTGAACATTTCATTATTATTTGGATTTGTTGAACTACTGTTAACAATTTGTAAATCTAAATATTTCACTCAAACAACATAAATAAGAGGAAGGAATTGCATAAAATGCGAAGTCAAATGACAAAAATACGTTATGGAATTTGCAACTTATTGTTATCAAACTCGATTCGGTTAAACTTACGATGACCTTCACTCATTAATCCAGACTTAAACCTGCTTATTAGTCTGCCTGTTTAACAGAAAATCAGCATTAAACGGACAATAATGAAAGTGTAGTACCTGTTTCTAATTTGTTTGTTCATTTCAGCCATGTTTTGCGTTATCATCATTGTAGCTAGTTCAAGAGAGGCTTTATTTGTCATGGGTTGTGCCATCCTCCCATGCATTACGTGTCTTTGATAGAGAAGAAGTTTAATGTTGTAAAACGATGCACCGGCTCCCGGTTGTGAATATGGTAAAGAATAAAAAAAGGACACAAATCAATAGTTTACAATCTACTGCTCGCCGTGTAACTTGATCAAACGCTCTTTTATTTACCTTTTATATTGTTTCAGGGGGAGGTAACTCTTCTGAGAGTTATGTCTCTTTAATTGCAAACATTGGTCACCGGATATACGAGAAGAAAGACCCTCCCTGATCTTGAACATGATAAACACTACACATTGTCTCTCCGTAAATACGTTAATAAACTTTCCTTTTTTTGATTATTTAAATGTACAGTACATATTTATCCCTTTATTTCATTCACGGAATACAGTTTCTTGATTATCGCAACCACAGGGCATATCATTTTTTTTTCTAAAGATTAAATTGAATAAAGTTTATTTGGATCAAGTACAGATTAGATATCCCGTAGCAGACGACAAAAATAAGCGAACAATTCAAGGGGCACCGTCTGTTCGACCTTGACATTGCCGTTAGTTGTTTCTAAACTTGTAAACAGGACAAATAGCAGACATATTCGAATGTTCGCGAGCAAGATTGAAAAAAAAAAATATTTACAAAACTTTTAAAGATTTAAAAGAAAAAAATGTCAAGGTCGAACAAACGGTGCCCCTTGAATTGTTCGCCTATTTTTGTCGTTTGCTACGGGGTATCTAATCTTTACTTGATCCGTTTATTTTTACAAAAATCTTTATACATCAATCTAGTGAATAAAATAATTACACATAAAAATTATTTTGATTTATTTTTGTAAGATCATTAGCAAAATAAAAGAAATGCTTCAGGCAATTAGTTTTTTCTTCTTATGACATTTCCCCTTTCCCCGTCCGTCAGTTAAGTTATGAATTTTGTAATATTTCTTTTCTAAATGCAAGTGTTCATATTATATTTATTTCAGTTTTTAATCTTTATTTTTATTTCATTGTTTTATTAACTGTGTAAATGGCTTTCACTTAGATGAGTTCATAATTAAAGGATACTCTAATTTAACTTCCAAATCTGACCCTCAACATCGCCAGTGGCATGGAATATGTGCCTATATAAAAAATGGCTTTCCATGTGGTAGGGACATATCCAGAGAAGATCGTAACTTACCCTATATGTGCTCCCAGGTTGCACTTACTCAAACTACTACATTTATATTTGCTCTCTATCGCCCCCACAATAGCGGAGTTACTATCTTTAAAAGTATACTTGAGAAAATTGACCACGCCCTATCTGCTTATCCTTCAGCTAATATTCATGTCTGTGGAAACTTCAATGTTCACAATGTGAAATGTTTAACTCATGCAAAGAAGACCGATGATGAGGGGAGGTTCTGTCATGATTTCTCCATTTCTTATGACCTCACTCAGATCGTGTTCCCGATATTGACGGCCAGTATGCAAGTCTCCTAGACCTCTTTATCACAACTTGCCCTGAACTGTGTTCAGCTTCTGTTCTGTCTCCACTTGGGTCTTCCGACCACGCAGTTGTATCAGAACCTTTTCACTGCAAAGACTAAAGCCAGCCCCTCCTTCTCAATGTGCGTATAATTCCGTTCTGACCCAGGCGGCGTTCGTGATATGCAGCATACTAGTTTCTTCCTTCCATATTCAATTTTATGAGCTATTACAGCTCCCAGTCTATAGAGAGAAGCATCCACTTGTACTAAAATAGGTCTCCAAAGGCCCTTGTTTGTCCAGCACTCCATACTCAGGGAGCAGCCTTCCTCATAAAGCTATGAAGCGGTCCCAGTATTGTTGATAAATTCGGCAAATGATTATGATAATATTTAAGTACCGGGAGGAAGGCTTTTAATTTCGTGATGTTTTGTGTCAGAGGTGCCACTGTCATGGCGGCTACTTCATCTGGAAGAGGCGCTGTGTCTTCCTTACTAATTTTGAAACCCAAATATGTTACTTCAGGAAGGAGAAACTTGCACTTACTTTTCTTTAATTTTAATCTGGTCTTATCCAGGGCAGCAAATACATTCTGCAAATTCTTCAGATAACTACTGTCATCACTACCTGAAACCAAGATGCCGTCCACACATACCTTGCAAAAAGGGATGTTCTTCAATCTTTTGTCCATCTTCCTTTGAAAACCCCTGTAGTATTGTGTACCCCAAATTGTAGTCTGGTTGGCTAGTATATAATACTTGGTGAGTGTTTACTGTTAGCAGTTCCTGGGTTTCTTCATCCAATTCCAGTTGTTGATAGGAATGGCGCAAGTCGAGCATGGTAAATTTCTGACCCCCTTTCAAAGGAGCAAATATATCTTCTGTCCGATAAATGGGGTAGTTGTCACATAGTGATACCCGATTTACTGTTTGCTTGTAATCTCCGGAGTTCCGGTACTCCCCTCTTTTGAAATTTTCCTGGGTTTCCCGGCGATCTAGCTTTTTCTCCACATCCGCTTTTATGGCATAAGGCACTGGTCTTGCCCGACAAAATTTGGGACTCACCGTCTTATCAATGGTTATTTTCACCTTAATATCATTTAAACACCCAATTTCCTCACTGAACAGCGACTCAAATTCTTTAAGAAGCTTTCCAACCTCGAAGGGGAATCTTCCTGATAACTAATTTTCAAGGAAGAATTATTCGAGCAAATTCCTTAATTGAAGGTTTAATCGGGATTAAACCGAATTATAAATGTTGCTGAAGTGTTGATTGAAAATTATTTTGAAAAAATTAAATTGATTCTTGAAAAAAATTCCTCAGTCTAGAAGGATATCTCCTTCATTAAATGAGGACAGATTTTGCACATTGATCTAATTGAATTTAATGTAGGTTCGAGATGGTTGAAACTTAAGTTTTCTTAAGCTATTAAATTATACAAAATTGGTCATTAACTGATTTAACTTTCATGTGTGACGAAAATGGGTTGATTCTAAATGATCTTTTAAGAATAAATTACTTTTAAGAATTTCTAAATTCGAAAAGAATTTGGTAATGATCCACAAGAATGAATTATCTTTAATGATAAATTAATTTAAATATTTGAAATATATTCTGAATTTTAATGATCTACAAGAATGAATTATCTTTAATAATAAATTAATTAAAAAATTTGAAATATATTCTGAATTTAAATGAGCTACAAGAATGAATTATCTTTAATAATAAATTAATTTAAAAAATTGAAATATATTTGGTATTTTAATAGGAAACTAATTATTAAATAAAAATAAAAGTTGGGATGTTTCTGAATTTCATTGCGGAAAGTTAATTAAATCGAAATGAATTGATGATCTTTTGCGAAGGCAATTATTGTAATGATCAATCAAATGCTCTGAAGTGTTTTTAATATTGAAAAAAAAGTTGATTATAAACGGAAAAATGAACATGTTTTACTAATGATACCTCACAAATGACAAAACAGTTCTTTTTGTCAGTGTAAAATAAGATAATCTGGCAATAAGCTTCCTAGGAACTGTTTTCCTAATCAGATAATTGTTAAACCTTTAATCTGAAACCAAGAATAAAATTAGTTTACTGGTTTCTTAAAGCTAAACATTTTTCACACGTGATGACTTCATTAACGTTTTTTATACAAAGGAAAATAACCGTAACAATCTTATTATCGACTTATATGAATACTTAAAAAAAATAACCAAATTTTAAATAGAAAAGCATAAATGAATAACGCAGTTACATGCTGAGAAAATGATTTTATTTTGGATTTGAAAAATATATAACAATAAAAAAGTAAAATTGCACAAAATATTTGTAGCATTCAATCAGTTTGACGTTGCTAAATTGTGAAAGGGGTGTAGTCTGTTTCATTGATGATAGGAGATGGTTCTTTTATGTAACTCCGAATGATCTATTATTACTTTCTTTGAATACTTCATAAACTAATGTGATTTTCCAGGGACATAATGATTTAAACGTGTTCTAAAAGTTTATTCCACACAAACTATGTAACATTTATTGTAGTGACCACTTAATTTGTCCGGAACAAATCTCTGGGAGAGACATTCTAATGACAATCACCGTTTTCAACACGTACACGTTTAGAAGAGCACGTACAGAGACAATATCGTAATCTTGTCTTTGGTTATTTTACAAATACAAAAAATATTGATGAAATGTGTAAGAAATGTGGTCTTTGCGGTCATTTAGTCATGTTCCTAATGTTACAATATTGTTAATTGAACAATATTTTTAATTGTACAATATTTTTAATTGTACAATATTTTTAATTGTACAATATTGTTAATTGTACAATATTGTTAATTGTACAATATTGTTAATTGTACAATATTTTTAATTGTACACTATTTTTAATTGTGCAATATTCTTAATTGTACAATATTTTTAATTGTACAATATTGTTAATTGTACAATATTGTTAACTGTACAATATTTTTAATTGTACAATATTTTTAATTGTGCAATATTGTTAATTGTACAATATTTTTAATTGTACAATATTTTTAATTGTACAATATTTTTAATTGTGCAATATTGTTAATTGTACAATATTTTTAATGGTAAATTATAGATATTTTTAATTGTTTTCACAACAATGTCATCGCAACGCATGAATATTCTCTTTAGGTGGTGAATGCTGTCATTGCGTGCAAGAATATGCCTTTTGTAAATTGGTTAATTTAACAGGAAAAACATCAATATTGACAAAGTGTATAATTTCAGTTTCTTTTTATTAGACCATTCGTTTCTACAACACAAGGGATGATGTTTTTTTTATCTTTTCAGTCTAATATAGCAATAGTATTTTGGAATAGATTCCTCAATATTGATTCTTTTGTATAATTAAAATTCTTAGCTTTTATTACATGTGGGTTTTAATATGTATTAGTAAATGACATTTACAAAAACAAAAATATTCACATTTACGGTGAGATTTATCAAATGTGAAAATACAAGAATATCCACACTTCATACGAAGGTGACTTCTAATATATTTCAGCAAAGTTAATTTATGTAAACAAAAATAATAACATTTGCAGTGAGAAGACTCTACTCTCCTTTGCATTTGTTTGTTTCTGTACAATTTGTACAACATGTTTAGTCAGTTTTGTGATGGACGTTTTGTTCACATACACTCTTAAGGTTTGGATACTTTTGTGATGGAAGTGGTTCTACTGTTTTTGCCTCCTCGTGTTCATATACAATCTTAAGGTTTGGATTCTTAGCTCATCCATTATGGCTTGGTCTCGATGGTAAATCTCCGAGAAACCAATATCATTTGCTGCTTAAGAAACGCATCTTTGGTTGTAATAGATGCTGTGCATTAATTGGTATAGTGCCAGCATTTTGTTTTAGTATTATGATTATCAAAGAAGGATAAAGGTTTAATGAGAAACGCCTTTAAAAAGATTTGGTCTCAATGTGAGTCAATGTGATATTCACACAAAAAAGCCACACACATAAATATAAATATGGCCTTTTCCGAAGGGTGTGTCTTCATATGTCTTCACATACTACGTTTGATTTTCGAGAAAAAGAATATCCACACACTTCACAAGAATGTGGCTTTTCCTTTTTTTTATTTTACTTTTGTTAGGTCCAAGAAATCAAGCAGCTCCCTCTTGATTCTGTTACAGTTTAAATTTATATCCGAAGGCTATTATAGGAATAGACACTGTCCCTTTATGGCTGCTATTTGTAATTTCGTTATAGCTTGATCTTCCAGGGATTGCTTCCAAGTATTTCTGAAGATTCTTTTTTTATTAATTCGCATATGTTTCATAAAATTTGATTTTCAAAACAAGATTGTCTACAAATTTGACAAGAATATAAATTTTCCCTTTTTTATTTAACTTTCGTAAGTTTTAAGAGAACAATGGACCCCCTCCATGAGCTAACATTTGATTCTGTTATGATTTAAATTTATATTCGAGGGCTCTTTTAAGAATAGATGTTTTCCCCTTTATGGCTGCTATTTGTATTTCATTACAGTTTGGCGTTCCAAGCCAAGGCCAAGCTTTGTAGTTGTTGTCTGCCTCAGCAGACATTTGGTGTGATGTTCATTCACCATTTTTATTTTCGGGTAAGAAGAACATTTGATATATTGGTCTATGCTTACCACTAACCCTAACCCTTGAAGATCAGTATGCGTGGTTTATTTAAGTGAGCCCTAAATCACCTTTTCTCTTTGGTAAGTACAGCCCGTCCATGCACTGATGTTTCTAAATGACTTTATGAAGGGCCAGAATTTTCCGAGTTTTTACGTCATGGTTATTGATGAAGTTTTGTGGCCAACTGATTATGCCAAATCCATAAGAGACAACGGGTTTTGACAATTGATTGATGGCAGTAATTTTGTTTTTCGGTGATAATTCTGATGAGAGGATTATTTAAGTCGCTTGAAGTATTTTCCCCGCACTTTTTTCCAGTGTGAGTTCTCATATGTTTAACATTGTCAGGGAGTGTGTTGATGTTGTCTTTCTTCCTTTATTTATAGTGCACTTAGCGCATTTGTCCATGCAGATGTCTCTCTGTTTTAGAGGAGATCCTGAATGCCTACTAGACACTATTCTCGAGTGTCTAAGGTCTCTCTGTAAAGGCGTTTGCCAGAACCTAGTATGAGAATATTTTTCTCTAAAAGTAAACCCTGAACAAATATTCCAAATCATATAGTATTCGCAGCCGAAATAACATCTCTTCACTATGGCTAACTCACATTAGCTTTTACAAGCAATGGTGCACCTTCCTCAAGTGATGTTACCTAAAGTAACCGCACAAAGCTCGATACTCCACTAAACAAGATAAATTTAATATATAATACAAGATATGAAAATGGTTAATTGGGGAGAGGAAAACTGTTTCCAATTTTCTGATTTTAGAGAAGGTTATTCACAAACGTTACAAGAATATGGTTTTGCCAAGGTGTGAGTTTTCATATATCTCACTAAAGTTGACTTGAGAAACATAACATCCACAAACTTCACAAATATGTGGCTTTTCACTTTTTGTTTTATTTTACTTCAGTCGAAGTTCTCAGAAATCAAGGGCCCACAACCAGGGGCTAATACTTGAACTCTATATGAGATACATAGATATTCGAATGTTCCATTTCAGTTCTTTATCTCTCAAAAACTGAGTTAGTAAAGAAGTGGAGTGTGAGTTCTCATGTGTTTCACTAAATGTGATTTTTGAGAACAAGTATATGCACACACTTCACAAGAATATGGCTTTTCCCCAGTGTGAGTTCTCATATGTCTTACTAACTTTGATTTTGTAGAACAAGAAAATCCACAAACTTCACAAGAATATGGCTTTTCCCCAGTATGACTTCTCATATGTATCATCAAATTTGATTTTCTAGAAGAAGAGTATTCACAAACTTCACAAGAATATGGCTTTTACCCGGTGTGTGTTCTCACATGTGTCATTAAATCTGATTTTTGAGAAAAAGAATATCCACAAACTTCACAAGAATATGGCTTTTCCCCAGTGTGAGTTTTCATATGTCTCGCTAATGTTGATGTTTCAGAAAAAGAAGATCCACAAACTTCACAAATATGTGGCTTTTCACCAGTGTGAGTTCTCATATGTTTAACTAAATGTGATTTTTCAGAAGAAGAATATACACAAACTTCACAAAAATACGGCTTTTCCCCGGTGTGAGTTCTTAGATGACTCAGTAAATGGGATTTTTCAGAACAAGAATACCCACACACTTCACAAGAATGTGGCTTTTCCCCAGTATGTGTTCTCATATGTGTCACTAAAGAGGATTTTCGAGAACATGAAAATCCACACACTTCACATGAATGTGGCTTTTCACCAGTATGCTTTCTCCTATGTGTCACCAAAGAAGATTTCCGAGAATAAGAAAATCCACACACTTCACAAGAATATGGCTTTTTCCCAGTATGCTTTCTCATATGCCTCATTAAATCTGAGTTTTGAGAAGAAGAATATCCACAAACTTCACAAGAATGTGGCTTTTCACCAGTGTGAGTTTTCATATGTCTCACTAATGCTGAGGTTTCAGAAAAAGAAGATCCACAAACTTCACAAATATATGGCTTTTCACCAGTGTGAGTTCTCATATGTTTCACTAAATGTGATTTTTGAGAACAAGCATATCCACAAACTTCACAAGAATGTGGCTTTTCACCAGTGTGAGTGCTCATGTGTTTCACTAAATTGGATTTTTCAGAACAAGAATATCCACACACTTTACAAGAATGTGGCTTTTCCCCGTGTGAGTTCTAATATGTTTCACTAAACTTGATTTTTCCGCACAAGAATATCCACAAACGCCACAAGAATATGGCTTTTCCCTGGTGTGAGTTCTCATATGTGTCAGTAAATGTTGTTTTTGAGAGAAAGAATATCCAGAAACCTCACAAGAATATGGCTTTTCCTCGGTGTGAGTTCTCATATGTGTCACTAAATGGTATTTTTCAGGAAAAGAAGATCCACACACTTCACAAGAATGTGGTTTTACCCCAGTACGCATACTCGTGTTTCATTAAACGAGATTTTTTAGACCAAGGAAATTCAATAGTTTTCAATATGGATCATCTGTAAATGAAAATAAAAAAATATATTTTTTTACTATTTTCATGGCATATTCGTAATCTGTTTATTGTTGTCAATTTTATTTAATTGAATTCACAATCTCTAGATAAATTTTATATAAAGATATAAGAAACACATATATAACATGATCTGATATAAAGAGCTTGGTCTACCTTCCCACTAATGTCGATTGTTCAGTATAACAAGGGAAAAGTGCTGTTATGGATTACAACAGACTAAACGACCATGTAACTGTATAGATGTAACTGTTCAAGAAGAAACATTGACATATATAGATGATTTATACATCAATAAAAGTGTTGGGCCTGCAGAACGAGTGGAGCAGCATTTTCTTTGGTTTGGATTGGAGAGCAAGAAACTAGAGCAGCTTTAAGATGGCGCACAAGTGCTTGGATTGGATGTCTGGAAGGAGCGTAGCACTCTGTGATGGAAGTGTGGTAATATGATTCTAGATGTTCCAGAGATTGTGACACATCGAGCTATTTTCTCTCTGTGCGGACATCTGTCAGTGTGTTGATGGCTACGAGCAACAACAGGAATCATAAAACGATGGGCCAACACTGTAACCCAAGGATGGGACGACACCACAAAGGACATCCCACTTCAACAAATGCTCCAGGAAATAATAGCCAGGGTGAAGTAGAGCGAGCCCTTACAGGGTTTATAGTGTGTAAATGTATGGGTGGACACAAGTTCCCTGGCGACTGGCGTGCTCTTGGAATATGATACTATTGTCTTTTAAGATGCATGTTGGCTGCGATCCACGAACGACGTGCAGCATATTAAATTGGCTGAACTGGATGTGGCGTTGAAGGGCATCAACCTTGCATTATACTGAAAGTGCAAATTTATACACTTAAAAACGGACTCAGTAAGTATGTATCACTTGTTAGTGGACACTGTCACTAGAAAAACGCGTACGTAGAAAGACTACAAGCGATATGTTAGTCCGCCAATGATTGGACATGAAAAAATCACTGGTAGAAGAGTATGGTCTTTCAATAGACGTTGCTTTGGTCCCGTCTGGTTAGGGTTAGAATTGGCAGACCCCGTAACACGTGTTCCATTAAGGTGGCTTGATAGGATGGATTCCACAACTGAGCCTGTACCTCTGACTTGTGCTGCAAAGAGTAACGCAATGACTAATAGTCAGATCATGAACTGCATAAGAGTAGTGGACACCCAGGCATCCGACGCACAGCATATTTCATTCGGTGAGTTTGCCCAACAATTACCAAAGCTGATGTGAGGTCAGATATCGGAGAATGTGAGGAATGTCGGACGATTAGTCCATCCCCAGTTAATTTGACACCAGGGAAATTATCGGTACAAGCTAATTGGCAAGGGCTGGATATTGATATACCACACTTTAATGGCAAACATTTCGTGATGCTCACTGATTGCGATCCATTTTATGATTTGGCAGATTTTGTCGCAGCAGGACTCCAGATACATCATTCAGCATTTTCAGTCAATAAATTTTTAGCATGGAACACTGAATTTACCAGTAAGGAATTCAAGGAGTTTTCCGCTAGTTAGGTAATGGCATTGCAGAATGATGTCACTGCAGTATTAAGCGAATTGCAGCAAGAAACAGATGCACTGTTCAGGAAGCAGTGTATTCATAGAATGTCACGCCCAAGGACGACAGGTCATCGTTGACTGTTGGTTTTCTTACATTTTAATAGTCAAATTCATATTTGATATTTTAAAAATTGCAATTCTATGTCTTATATTTTTTGCCTTTTATAAAAATGAGGATCAATTTCTATTTCTTATATTTTTAGTCTTCTATAAAAATGAGGTTAAATTTCTTATTTCTCATATTTTTTGTCTTATATAAAAATGAGGTACAATTTCTATTATATATTTTGTCTGCTATAAAAATGAGGATCAATTTCTATTTCTTATAATTTTTGTCTTCTATAAAAATGAGGTTCAATTTCTATTTCTTATATTTTTTGTCTTGTATAAATGTGAGGATCAATTTCTATTTCTTATATTTTTTGTCTTGTATAAATATGAGGATCAATTTCTATTTCTTTTATTTTTTGTCTAATGTTAAAATGAGGTTCAATTTCTATTTCTTATATTTTTGTTTTTTATAAACATGAGGTTCAATTTCTAATTTTTATATTTTTTGTCTTTTATAAAAATGAGGTTCAATTTCTATTTCTAATATTTCTTGTCTTCTATAAAAATGAGGTTCAATTTCTATTTATATTTTTATCTTCTATAAAAATGAGGTTCAATTTCTATTTCTTATATTTTTGTCTTTTATAAAAATGAGGTTCAATTTCTATTTCTTATATTTTTTGTCTTTTATAAAAATGAGGTTCAATTTCTATTTCTTATATTTTTTGTCTTCTATAAAAATGAGGTTCAATTTCTATTTCTAATATTTTTTGTCTTCTATAAAAATGAGGTTCAATTTCTATTTCTTATATTTTTGTCTTTTATAAAAATGAGGTTCAATTTCTATTTCTTATATTTTTGTCTTTTATAAAAATGAGGTTCAATTTCTATTTCTTATATTTGTTGTCTTGTATAAATATGAGGATCAATTTCTATTTCTTATATTTTTGTCTTTTATACAAATGAGGTTCAATTTCTATTTCTTATATTTTTTGTCTTTTATAAAAATGAGGTTCAATTTCTATTTCTAATATTTTTTGTCTTCTATAAAAATGAGGTTCAATTTCTATTTATATTTTTATCTTCTATACAAATGAAGTTCAATTTCTTTTTCTTATATTTTTGTCTTTTATAAAAATGAGGTTCAATTTCTATTTCTTATATTTTTGTCTTTTATAAAAATGAGGTTCAATTTCTATTTCTTATATTTTTTGTCTTGTATAAATATGAGGATCAATTTCTATTTCTTATATTTTTTGTCTTTTATAAAAATGAGGTTCAATTTCTATTTCTTATATTTTTGTCTTTTATAAAAATGAGGTTAAATTTCTATTTCTTATATTTTTTGTCTTCTATAAAAATGAGGTTCAATTTCTATTTCTTATATTTTTGTCTTTTATAAAAATGAGGTTCAATTTCTATTTCTTATATTTTTGTCTTTTATAAAAATGAGGTTCAATTTCTATTTCTTATATTTTTTGTCTTTTATAAAAATGAGGTTCAATTTCTATTTCTTATATTTTTTGTCTTGTATAAATATGAGGATCAATTTCTATTTCTTATATTTTTTGTCTAATATAAAAATGAGGTTCAATTTCTATTTCTTATATTTTTGTCTTTTATAAAAATGAGGTTCAATTTCTATTTCTTATATTTTTTGTCTTGTATAAATATGAGGATCAATTTCTATTTCTTATATTTTTGTCTTTTATAAAAATGAGGTTCAATTTCTATTTCTTATATTTTTTGTCTTTTATAAAAATGAGGTTCAATTTCTATTTCTAATATTTTTTGTCTTCTATAAAAATGAGGTTCAATTCCTATTTCTTATATTTTTGTCTTTTATAAAAATGAGGTTCAATTTCTATTTCTTATATTTTTGTCTTTTATAAAAATGAGGTTCAATTTCTATTTCTTATATTTTTTGTCTTTTATAAAAATGAGGTTCAATTTCTATTTCTTATATTTTTTGTCTTGTATAAATATGAGGATCAATTTCTATTTCTTATATTTTTTGTCTAATATAAAAATGAGGTTCAATTTCTATTTCTTATATTTTTGTCTTTTATAAAAATGAGGTTCAATTTCTATTTCTTATATTTTTTGTCTTGTATAAATATGAGGATCAATTTCTATTTCTTATATTTTTTGTCTAATATAAAAATGAGGTTCAATTTCTATTTCTTATATTTTTTGTCTTCTATAAAAATGAGGTTCAATTTCTATTTCTTATATTTTTTGTCTTTTATAAAAATGTGGTTCAATTTCTATTTCTTATATTTTTGTCTTCTATAAAAATGAGGATCAATTTCTATTTCTTATATTTTTGTCTTTTATAAAAATGAGGTTCAATTTCTATTTCTTATATTTTTTGTCTTGTATAAATATGAGGATCAATTTCTATTTCTTATATTTTTTGTCTTTTATAAAAATGAGGTTCAATTTCTATTTCTTATATTTTTTGTCTTTTATAAAAATGAGGTTCAATTTCTATTTCTTATATTTTTTGTCTTCTATAAAAATGAGGTTCAATTTCTATTTGTTATATTTTTGTCTTTTATAAAAATGAGGTTCAATTTCTATTTCTTATATTTTTGTCTTTTATAAAAATGAGGTTCAATTTCTATTTCTTATATTTGTTGTCTTTTATAAAAATGAGGTTCAATGTCTATTTCTTATATTTTTTGTCTTGTATAAATATGAGGATCAATTTCTATTTCTTATATTTTTTGTCTAATATAAAAATGAGGTTCAATTTCTATTTCTTATATTTTTTGTCTTTTATAAAAATGAGGTTCAATTTCTATTTCTTATATTTTTTGTCTTGTATAAATATGAGGATCAATTTCTATTTCTTATATTTTTTGTCTAATATAAAAATGAGGTTCAATTTCTATTTCTTATATTTTTTGTCTTCTATAAAAATGAGGTTCAATTTCTTTTTCTTATATTTTTTGTCTTATATAAAAATGAGGTTCAATTTTAGATTCGTGGAGGGCACTTTTTTTTACTTGTTTATTATATTTTTTGTTCTGTTTTAAATTTAAAAAAACGTCTTCACTCATATAACAGTATTGTGTAGAACGCCATTCTTAACCAGAAATGGGTTCATGCTAACTTATATGTCCTTTCACCAAACACTTTCAGAAAAAAAAGGTGACATCAACTATAAACAAAACTCAAAAATAAAAATAAAATAAAAATGAAGGTATGTTAATTACATGGATATGTTTTATGTGTTGGAACTTATTTTGAAGCGTTTATTTACTTTGAAAAATAGTTGATCCATGGTTTTACATTAGAACAATAAAAAATGCATGATTTATTTCTTGGTTATTTGTTCTTTAGAATTTTTTTTAAAAAGCCTCCCCTCATTAATATTATTTAGAAAGCCATTCTTAACAACAGATGGGTCCTTACTAACTAATTTGTACTTTCACTCAACACTTTCAAAAACAAAAGGTGCATATTGAAATATAAACAATAAAGAAACAAAAAATACAAATAATAATGAATGAATGTTAATTACATGTATAAGTTTTGTGTGTTCTAACTTATTTTAAAGCGATTATTTTCTTTGAAAAACAATGCCTGACATGAAACAGTTATTTGTGAATCCCGGTAATCATTCACAAATAAAAAATTGCTCGAAGAAAGTCACTCAATAAATGTAACTCTTTACAATATTTGTTATGAAAGCGATGTTTAAAGGATATCTTTTGTTTATTAAATTGTTAGGTGAAAGTATAGATGGGATCTAATCATATCCTCCTAAAACCAAAGCAAAACTCGATACGAGTTCTTCCCTCTCCCCTTCCTCCACCACAAAAATTAAAAACTGTGAACGATTATGTTTTGTTGACTGCAATTTGGCCATGAAGTGGGTGCTCATTTTAAGTCAAATTTATATAACAACGGTTTAAATATTTATAATTTTTGTTTTTTCATTGATTTGGGGGATATTTTTGTAATAGCGTTTCAAACGTAATTGTAAACAAGATGTTCATTTTGATTTTTTAGCATCAAAACTATGTTGGTTTCGATTGTAAACATTTACCAATTATTTTTTTCTATATTAAGTTTCTGTTAATTGGTGATTGCCAATAAATGAGTGCTCATTTTATGTAAAATTTATAAAAGAAAATGGTACCTTTAATCAAGACATTAAAAAAATGAAAATATCTAAAAAAAAAAAAAAAAGGTTATATTGGGATTGAAGATCTCCGAAAAAATTGCACTAACTTGAATAGTTTTTTTTTCACAGCGGAAACACGTTTTTATGACAGCACATTGAAGGTAGCCATCTTGGAATTTTTTAACATTCTACGGGGAGATAACTCAGTTTAAAGCGCCGACACTGCCTCCTCATCTTTAATACTAGCCTTTCTTCCTAAAAATCGAACCTTTTGCTCGGTATCATAACAAATTGTTTTTTAACTGTTAAAAAAAAAACCTACTTGATGAAAGTAAGTGAATGTGTTTTTTGAGAATTACATTCCATAACGGATACGTATAATATAACTCTTTTTTTTCTCGATATTTACATTTTTTACTGTCTTCATTAAACTGTACAAGTACCAAGAAAATTATCTTTATTCGTCAACCTTAACATTTAATTAAATATCATAATTCAAACGGAATTATCTAGCAACATAATAAGTATGTGTGGACTGAAAACTAATAGTAAAACTAAATTTAAAAAAAACAGTTTTTTGTGCTTAGAATCAAATTATTACGTTTATGGGAAACATTATTTTATAATAAATCAAGAAAGATTTACTTCATTTGTGGGAAAAAAAAACTATTTAGATTGCATTATCTATTATAAGGAAGATTTGTTGTTGTTTTTTTTTAAATCGGGGATTCATACCTTTTTTTTCAAGTTTGATTTTTTTAGCAGCAAAACACAATAAAAATAAACTTATTTTAATGTTTAAGATTATTTTAAGAATCAATATTTTGGAGGGGGATTGCAAAAAAAAAAACATTTTTTTTTTTCTGTTTCAGATTATTTTAAAAAACTTACCTTTCATATTGGATTGCAAAAAATAAAACTTAAGATTATTTAAGATTATTTTTAAATAACGTTATTATTTTAAAAAGCCATTCTTAACATGGGGAGGGTGTTTTGTACATATTCTGTACCTAACCCTTACAATTCAATAAAAATAAAAATAATAATAAAACTTTAATTTAACGTGGAAATACGATTTAAACAATAGCGTGGATCACTCTCTGCATTAGCACCCAAAAAACTTACCTTTCATATTGGACTGCAAAAAAAAAAACATACTTAAGAATAATTAAGATTATTTTTAAGTCATTGAACTGTATTTTTTTTAAAGTAATAAAAACATATACTTAAGATTAATCTAGATTAGTTTTAAGTTATTGAACTGTATTTTTTTAAAAAGTAAAAAAAATAAAAGACAAAAAACTTACCTTTCATTCCAGGAATTCAATACGAAACAAAAAGACATTTTTTCTTTTGTGTTTAATACAAAAAAAATGTTTTGTTTGTTAAGATTTCTTTAGTAAATTTACCAAAGTTTTGTTTTGTGTGTCCAATCCATTAAGAAATAAAATATATGAACATATAAAAGAATCAAAATTAAAAGATGAAAAAAAAAAAAAAACGATTTAAACGTGAAATTATTTAAAAGAGAGAGAGAAAAAAAAACTGCTAAAGAACAAAGAACTTAAAGTCACCGTAACACGGTGTCAGCATTATTTTGTTCCTCGTGTTAAAATGTCCGTTCATTAGTTAAGTGTGCTGAATTGTTTTCCTATCGAGTTGAGATTATATTTGTTGGCGCTGTTTTACAATTTGTCATCGTGCAATTACAAAGAGATCAGTTAACTTTTTTTTTTTATCTCAGAATTTAGTACGGGACGATATTTTTTATTATTTTAACATTAAAAGAAAAAAGCTGCTTTAAGTAAAGGGAGGAGTCAAAATGTTTATTCATTTTGAGCATCGGCTATTCATTTTGCTTGCACCTACTTAGAAAAAATAAACTTCATTTTTATAGTCATATATTTCATTTTTTTTAAAATATAAATTCGACACACAAAAAAGAAATGTACTAAATTGCATTATCTTATTATTATTATTATTATTATTAGTAGTAGTAGTAGTAGTAGTAGTATTAATATTTATTCTTAGCACTAGCTTTTACCCGGGGCAAACAGTAACACATAAATATTATATTTTAATTTACCCAGATTTCATATATATTAGTATATTAGTATTGAGTCATGATTTATATATATATATATATATATATATATATATATATATATATATATATATATATATATATATATATAAAGCATTTAGGTGCTATCGGCTTGAATCGAAACCGAAACTACAGCATTCAAAGCTGGTAACGTTACAACTGTACAAACGTGACACATTAACTGCTTAAAACTCATAAATTAAACTAATTATAAATTACAAATAAACTAAGATGAACGTACAAAATATTGGACCCTTAAATCTATTTTTACAAACTACAGTCGCATAAGAAAACTGTGCGTAAAATCAAATCACTTGAGGCCCCTCGTGTCTCTCTGCGACTTTTAGTTTCGGGGGAGATAGAGATTGATGGAGACAGACACAGACAGACAAACAGAGAGACAGACATATAACGTTTTATACATAAGCATTTATTAAGCATTATTCACACACATAACTAATGTATGGCCTAAATCCGGGATTTCGCCGTTCGTGCAATTCCTTCTTTTTATTTGATTTGTTGGTATTTTTATTTATTTATTTTTTTTTTTTATTATGTCCACCCACCTCCACAATTTTCTTTTAAATGACGACTTTTGTAAGTTTTCTCCTGCAGAAATAAGTAGCTATCGAGATATAAAAAATTGTATTATGCATTGTATTCTTTGGCGGTCATCGTTTTTACGCGCATGCGCGCGCCATAAACACATCTACGCGTGTAACAAAGATGGCCGCCAAAGAATACAATGCATAATAAAACGTTTTATATCTCGATAACTAATTATTTCTGCAACGAATTTAGGAAAACTCGTCCCGGGAAAACTCGTCTCGGGAAAACTCGTCTCGGGAAAACTCGTCTCGGGAAAACTCGTCCCCTTTCGCTAGATAGGAAAACTGGTCCCTTATTGAATAAATATCGATTGAAAACACATTTTATGATCGTTCTTGAAGGAGATATTGCTTTTTAAAATAGACTATAGCCCTCCCCCATAATATTTTTAAAAAAATATTTTTATTTGTTTAATTTTTTTTTTTTTTTTTTTTCAAATAAAATCGATTGTCCGTTTTCTACCTAACTGGCTAAGTTCTTAGTGGTTTCACTTATTTTAAAGCGTTTATTATGTTCATACAAAGTTAATTACAATTTTTTTGGTTCTTATTTTAACGATGTTTTTTGGAGTCATAAAAACAATAATAAAAAACAAAACAAAAAAATTAAAAACTGGGAGCGTTACTTTTTTGTTTTGGTTTTTTAATTATGATAATTTTTTGTTGTTATGTTTTCGTTTTCTCTCATACCAAATGCACTCATGCGTTATTTCAAATAATAATTCTATCAATTATCCACATTTATTGTCGTCCTGTCAAATTTTGCAAAAATTAACTAATAAATAAAAAGCGAAATATTTTTTTGGCGCGAGAGATGCCATGTGCTCGTTAACTCATTTTTAATTTTTTTAATTTTTACTTCAAAATTCTAAAATGAATCATTCAGAGAAAAAGTAATCACTAAATAAATTTATTAATCAATTTTATTGAAAACTCCGCTATCGTTTATCAAGAATCTTTTTAATTTCATTTTTTGTTGGTTGTTTTTCGTAGGGAGATATAGTTTTAACCCCTCCCTCTAAATTATATTTTTAAAAATAATAAAATTTGGGTTTGTATTACTGTGTACACATGGATTCGAAAAAGTAGTTATAAAAACAAATATATAACAAATAAATGTTATCAAAGGCAAGATAAGTTGGGTTACCCGATAAGTTACTTTTCTACCAAACTGGATATAATTCTCGTGTTTTTATTCAATTTAACATGTTTATTGAGCTCGAAAAGCATACAGTGTTTACCGATGTATTGGAAAATTTTAAATGGCGGCCGACTCTACTTTAACACGGTAAGTTCGGAAAAAAGGTGTAATAAATCATAAACTCAACAAAATACTGTTAGAAATTTGCTCAATATATGTTACCGTGACATAACTTGACATATATTCGGTGGTTTTTAATAGTATTTTCTCTAGTTTATTATTTATAACACCTTTTCCCGAACTTACCGTGTTAAAGAGAGAGTCGGCCGCCATTTTGAATTTTCCAATACATCGGTAAACACTGTATGCTTTTTGAGCTGAATAAACATGTTAAATTGAATGAAACACGAAAATTATATCCAGTTTGGTAGAAAAGTAATTTATCTTGCCTTTGCTAACATTTATTTGTTATATATTTGTTTTTTGACAACTTTTTCGAATCTATGTGTACAGTAATACAAACCCGAAAATTGATTAATAAATTTATTTAGTGATTACTTTTTCTCTTGATGATTGATTTTAGAATTTTGAAGTAAAAATTAAAAAAATTAAAAATTAGTTAACGAGAGATTGTTAGCGAATTTAGGAAAACTCGTCCCGGGAAAACTCGTCTCGGGAAAACTCGTCTCCGGAAAACTCGTCCCCTTTCGCTAGGTAGGAAAACTGGTCCCTTATTGAATAAATGTCGATTGAAAACACATTTTATGATCGTTCTTGAAGGAGATATTGTTTTTTTAAAATAGACTATAACCCCCATAATATTTTAAAAAAAAATTTTTTACTTGTTTAATGTTTTTTTTTTTTTTTAATAAAATCGATTTTCTAAGTGTTCGCTTTCTACCTAACTGGTTAAGTTCTTAGTGGTTTCACTTATTTTAAAGCGGTTAGTATGTTCATAAACGAGACCGCTTTTTTTTTATATTAATATAAAAAGAATTTATGGGTTTGTATTACTGTACACATAGATTCGAAAAAGTTGTCAAAAACAAATATATAACAAATAAATGTTATCAAAGGCAAGATAAGTTACTTTTCTACCAAACTGGATATAATTTTCGTGTTTTTATTCAATTTAACATGTTTATTGAGCTCGAAAAGCATACAGTGTTTACCGATGTATTGGAAAATTCAAAATGGCGGCCGACTTTCTTTTTAACACGGTAAGTTCGGAAAAAAGGTGTAATAAATAATAAACTAGACAAAATACTGTTAGAAATTTGCTCAATATATATTACAGTGACATAGGTTGACATATATTCGGTGGTTTTTTAATAACATTTTCTTTAGTTTATTATTTATAACACCTTTTCCCGAACTTACCGTGTTAAAGAGAGAGTCGGCCGCCATTTTGAATTTTCCAATACATCGGTAAACACTGTATGCTTTTTGAGCTGAATAAACATGTTAAATTGAATGAAAACAGGAAAATTATATCCAGTTTGGTAGAAAAGTAATTTATCTTGCCTTTGATAACATTTATTTGTTATATATTTGTTTTTTGACAACTTTTTCGAATCGATGTGTACAGTAATACAAACCCGAAAATTGATTAATAAATTTATTTAGTGATTACTTTTTCTCTTAATGATTGATTTTAGAATTTTGAAGTAAAAATTAAAAAAAATTAAAAATTAGTTAACGAGCGATTGTTAGCACATGACATCCCTCGCGCCAAAAAAATATTTCGTTTTTAATTTATTAGTTCATTTTTGCAAAATTTGACAGGACGACAATAAATGTTGATAATTGATAAAATTATAATTTTAAATAACGCATGAGTGCATTTTGTATGAGAGAAAACAAAAACATAACAACAAAAAAAAAACTATCATAATTAAAAAACCAAAACAAAAAGCAACGAAAAATCGAATCGCTGCCTATTTTTAAATTTTTTGGTTTTGTTTTTAATTATTGTTTTTATGACTCCAAAAAACATCGTTAAAATAAGAACAAAAAAAAATTTGTAATTAACTTTGTATGAACATAATAAACGCTTTAATATAAGTGAAACCACTAAGAACTTAGCCAGTTAGATAGAAAACGGACACTTAGAAAATCGATTTTATTTAAAAAAAAAAAAAAATTAAACAAGTAAAAATATTTTTTTAAAATATTAGGGGGGGGTATAGTCTATTTTAAAAAATAATATCTCCTTCAAGAATGATCATAAAATGTGTTTTCAATCGATATTTATTCAATAAGGGACCAGTTTTCCTATCTAGCGAAAGGGGACGAGTTTTCCGCAGACGAGTTTTCTGGAGACGAGTTTTCCCGAGACGAGTTTTCCCGGAATGAGTTTTCCGGGCACCATTGTGAGCACATGGCATCCCTCGCGCCAGAAAAATATTTCGTTTTTAATTTATTAGTTCATTTTTGCAAAATTTGACAGGACGACAATAAATGTTGATAATTGATAAAATTATAATTTTAAATAACGCATGAGTGCATTTTGTATGAGAGAAAACAAAAACATAACAACAAAAAACTATCATAATTAAAAAACCAAAACAAAAAGCAACGAAAAATCGAATCGCTGCCTATTTTTAAATTTTTTGGTTTTGTTTTTAATTATTGTTTTTATGACTCCAAAAAACATCGTTAAAATAAGAACAAAAAAAAAATTTGTAATTAACTTTGTATGAACATAATAAACGCTTTAATATAAGTGAAACCACTAAGAACTTGGTAATCGTGAAGAAAGAGAGAGCCTGTTTCCTCCGTTCGACTATAGGTGGCGTTACTGTCTGTCCACCCAGTTACGGAAGTACAAAATGTATATAATGCCACCCTTGAAATAAAAATAAATGTTTTTGTTATATTTTAATTTTAAACATGTTTCTTTTTTTTTTTTTGTGCAAACATATTTAAGTTTTATTTTTTTGCAAACATATTTAAGTTTTATTTTTCCAAACATTTACGTTTTGATGCTTGTTTATTTTTAAACATTTACGTTTTTTTTTTGCAAGCATAAACTAAATGTTTTTGCTATATTTTTCTTTTAAACATATTTATGGGTACAACCGTTTTTCCGCGAGTATTTTTTACGCTCTTATAATAATAATAAAAAAATCAACGTTTTTTTTTAAATCTTTTTTATGGACCCCCCCCCCTTTTTTCTTAATTTTTCTGCACTTATTTTACCTTTTCCGCAAGTATTTATATATATATATATATATATATATATATATATATATATATATATATATATATATATATATATATATATATATATTTGAAAAAGGATATTGTAAAACCTGAATCTTACTTGAAACTACTATTAAAAAATAGCGCGGTACCAATAAGTGCATAAGCAAACTTTTCAAAAAGAAAAATATTTCAAAAATATTTAGTTTATGCTTGCAACCCCCCCCCCCAAAAAAAACCGTAAATGTTTTAAAATAAACAAGCAACAACACGTAAATGTTTGGAAAAATAAAACTTAAATATGCTTGCAAAAACAAACAAAAAAAACGTAAATATGTTTGAAAAAACAAAAAACAAAACTTAAATATGTTTGCACCCCCCCCCAAAAAAAAACCATGTTTAAAATTAAAATATAACAAAAACATTTATTTCAACGGTGGCATTATATACATTTTGTGCTTCCGTAACTGGGTGGACAGACAGTAACGCCACCTATAGTCAAACGGAGGAAACAGGCTCTCTCTTTCTTCACGATTACCAAGAACTTAGCCAGTTAGGTAGAAAACGGACACTTAGAAAATCGATTTTATTTAAAAAAACAAAAACAAAAAAAAACATGAAACAAGTAAAAATATTTTTAAAAACATTAGGGGGGGCTATAGTCTATTTCAAAAAATAATATCTCCTTCAAGAATGATCATAAAATGTGTTTTCAATCGATATTTATTCAATAAGGGACCAGTTTTCCTATCTAGCGAAAGGGGACCAGTTTTCCGCAGACGAGTTTTCCGGAGACGAGTTTTCCCTAGACGAGTTTTCCCGAGACGAGTTTTCCCGTCGGCCCAGAGTGAAAATTCTTAATTTTAATGAGATGTAAAAGGGGTGGGCATGATTTTTGGATATAATATGTATAAAATCATAAGAAACATGGAAAAAAATTTCACAAGCAAGATTATGGTGCATTAATAAATAATTTTAATTTTAATGCACAAAAAAATGCTAACTGTTAAGTTGCCTTCGTATAAAAAAGTAGCCATTCAGAATACTTCTTTTATTTACTCCTTACAATCTACCAATCACAATCATCGTAGTGCGAGTTAAAAATTCAATATGGCTGCCTCCAGTGAAGAAGAAATGTTTGTAAACAAAGACAAAAAAGAGTGCGTTATGTGCATATTTCCAACTAAAACATTGAATGTTAGATCTTTTTCAGTGAAGACATGGACGCGCTTTTTAGAATATGTTAAAAAATGGAAAGGTTTACATGGACCACAAGCAGAAATTGCGAAAAACTTTGACTTAAGCTGTGATTCAACTGAAATACCACCTCGTGTTGAGTTTCACCAAACTTGTTATGCACGTTTCAGTCGTTTCACGGATTATCAGAAAATTGAAAGAATTCAGAAAAAAACTAGAAAAGAATACTGATAACGTTTTCGAAGGTAAGTTTAAGCTTTTAATAATTTTTATTTTTATTGATACGTATTTGGAAAGAGACAATTTTTCTTATACTCCCTCTATTCACTTAGGCAAGTACGTGTGAACTGAACAGCATGAAAAATTTTATGGTAGGAAAAAATGGATTTAGAGTAACATTTCGTATATAAATTTAATGGAAAATCATCCTCCATTTCCTGGAGACTATTGTTAATTTTTTTTTACCATTAACCCTAAGTCTGAGTGCCAAGATTGTAATTTACCCCCTCCTCTCCCAATAAAAAAACGCACAGAATTTATCTTCACTAGAAAAAAGGTCAACACCTCTAAATTCTAAAATATATTTATTCAATTTAATTGATTTTTAATTTTTTTTTTTTTTTTTGTAAACTTCTAAGTTGTACAATCTTTTTTCTTCTCGGGGGAGGGAGCGATTTAAATGAGGGTGTTAATCTACATTAATATCTTTTCAAACAATTGAATATGTACATAAAAGTTGGCATCTGTTTTAGAAAATTTCACTTGTAAAGAAAACAAAAAAAAACTAGAGTTTATTTCTATTTACTTGCCTCCCCCACGAGAACATAGATACAAAACAGGGTTTTATTGTGGGTAAAATTTAGTTCACCAAAAATGTATTCTGATTGGAACAAAAATTACAATTGCCTCAGTTTAGAAAGATTTCTCCTTCACAAATCTGAAACAAAAGATAACCTGTATTATCAGAATAAAGGGTACACTTTGCTCTTAGCCAAATGCTGTTACTATTTAACAGTTTTCATAATTTCAATAATTTTAGCTATTGGTTTTAATCTGGAAATGTTTCATTTCTTTTATGATTCTAAATATAGATACAACTGTCTATGGTACCATTTCTTAATTCTAGCACTTCCACAATCAGTCACTTGACAATCTATTCCATTAACCTTTATCCTCGTGTGGCTTTTAGCCTTGATAAGTGGTAACTCACTAGTAAAATAAAGTGCATTGCATATTGAATTTACCTACCAATTCCAATGATAAATATATTGCATGATTTTGTAAACATCCCTTGGTCCGATTAATAATGAGTCACCAGACGATTTAATTGTAAAATGTAAATTAATAACATACAATTTTTTCACAGAAGTTTTATCAGCACTATACAAAAAAAATCTTAAATTTTTAATGAAATGTTTTGGATTTATGAAATAATGATTGGATATTTTTAATTTGAACTTTTCCATATACTTTGTTATTTCAAATGCATATTAAACTCCTAAATATATTTATTTTTACAGGGTCCCCATCTCAAGAAAACATTGATGCGACTACTGCCGAAAATGATGATCCACCAGCTAAAAAAAGACGGGTTCTTCGTTCCAATTTTGATCGACCATCTTTGCCAGCTAGATCAGAGCATATTTTACCAGATGTTTGCATACTATGCCAAAAAGTAAAAACTATAGTGTGCAAAGGATCTGGCAAAAGAAACAGGGAAAAACTTGTCAGATGTTCGACAATAGAAGCTGCTAATTTAAAACGAGCAGCAGAAGAAAATGAAAATGAATCACTCCTCATGCAAATAAGGAATAAAGATTGTGTAGCAATCGAAGTGAAATATCATAACTCATGTTACCGTGACTTCACTCGATATTCAACCAAACCAACCAAAACCGAACACTCTGAGCAAACTTCATATGCTAAAGCATTTGAGGTCTTTGCGAAATTAGTCCAAACAAGGATTATCGAAAACAAGGAAATCATGAGACTTAAAAAATTGAAAGATTTGTTTGTCAAACAGATTAAAGAAACACATGGAGTTGATGCGCATTTATATAAAACAGGATATTTAAAACAAAGATTAATGAAAAAATTTCCTCAATTATGCTTCATCACTTCTAAAATGAGATCACAAGGTGACATCGTGTATGTAAATGACATTACAGTGTCTTCTCTTGTAGAGGAAAAAACAGTACTCCATGAGGAAACACATACCACAACTCCAAGTGAAACAGAGTCGTCAGAAAATGACACAAACCAACAAACAAGTCATGTACGCTCAGATCCAAATCCTCTTTCTAACTTGTACATAACAGCTATGGATCTGAGAAATATTATTCAACAAGTAAAACCTCCTTCGTTATGGCCGCCAACAGCAGAAACATTAAATTTGCAGGAGGCTGAAAAGATGGTGCCCCATATTTTATTTAACTTTCTTGCATGGATAGTTGGGGCATCTGAAGATTTGTGCACAGAAAAAATAATGGACATATCTGCATCCGTCTATAGAAAGATTTTGTCTATTTCACAAGACATTATATTTTTGTCTTCTAACGGACGTACATTAATGCCAAAACATTTATCACTTGGTATGGCTGTACGCCATCTGTCTGGATCTGCCCAAGTGATTGGTTTATTGAATGGTTTGGGACATTGTGTTTCTCATTCGGTGGTTTTAAATCATGATACAGCACTAGCTGAACTTGAAATCAATCGTGGAGAAAATTCTATTCCATCCACCATCCAGGCAGGTATTCCAACAACTTTGGTCTGGGACAATAATGATTTTGGTGAGGAAACTTTATCTGGACATGGAACAACACACAACACAACTGGGATAATAATACAAAATATGTTAGTCGAACCGTGTGCATCTAAGATTGCAGTAGAAGGACTCAAAAGAACACGGAAAAGAACATTGGAACCACCAGAAGTAAATTTGGCTACATACACCGGTGGAAGAAAAGATGGCCCACTACCATTTGCTGAACATGTTTCACTTCATTCAGATCGTGTATTTCTGCAAAATTCTCTAAAACTTGATATAGCGTACTATATCACAAAATTCGGCAGTGAAATTATATTACCATCTTGGACTGGGTTTAACCAACTCCTGTGCAAAAGGGAGATTGCATCAAAATCTACCATAGGTTATTTACCCGTAATTGATGTTAGCCCCACAGAAATGGATACAGTCCTTACAATTCTAAAAAAAAGCATTGACATTGCAGATCAACTCAAGTTAGAGTCTCTTGTTATTGTAATGGATCAAGCAATCTATTCAAAGGCACAATTAATTAGATGGAGAAATCCATATTTCATGAAGAGATTGGTGATTCGACTTGGTGCTTTTCATACAGCAATGTCCTTTCTTGGGTGTTTGGGAAAGCGTTTTCGTGATGCCGGGCTTCAAGATATTCTAATAGAATCAGAAGTTGTTGCTGTAGGCTCAATAAATGGAGTTTTCACAGGTAGACACTATAACAGAGCAGTTAGAGCCCATACATTAGTGGCCGAAGCAATGCAGCATATGCGTTTGACAACCTATTTAAACAGCATTCCTGAAGAAAAGGCAGAAAAAGTGAAGCATTTAATGACATCCTTGTCACAATCATTCCCAGGACCTCAGTATGAAGAAATTCTGAAGGGAGAACATTTTCAAAGTTTTCTATCATCCTATGAAGAATTTATACAGGTTGGCAACAAAAAGCAAACTTTTGCATTCTGGAGTTCTTATATTGACATTGTAGAAATTCTTTTACTTTTCCTTAGAGGTATTCGAGAGTCAAACTGGGAACTTCACTTGGCAAGTGTTAGACAGATGTTACCTTGGGTGTTTGCATATGACCATGTAAATTATAGCAGATACCTTCCAGTTTACTGGTTGGAGATGTCTAATCTCGCTAATACTCATCCAGTGATATATACACAATGCATTGGAGGAGATTTTGCTGTTCAAAGAAGCTCAAATGCCTTTGCTAAAATTCCTTGTGACCAAACCATCGAACAAACTGCTAATCGTGATTCAAAAACAAAAGGTGGTATGACAGGCTTCAGCACAAACAAGAGAGCCGTCAACAGGTGGATATGGTCCCATCATGCGAGAGGGTCTATTACCCATGAATGTGAAACTATGGCTGGCAAAGGAGAACGAAGTGGAACACGATCAGATCTTTTACATAGTCGGATGAAACATGATAAGCTTGCTATTGGAAAGATAATAGACACAGTAAACAGTATGTTTAATCCATTTGAGTATGAACCAGCTGAGTTGATCCATATTGCATCAGGATTAGTTGTGACACAAGATGTTCAAAATGATCTGCAATTTGCTAAGGCAAGGGGCGAATCAGAATTTGAAAATTTCTGTGGGCAGCGTCTACAAACGGGAGAAGTTGATTTTTTTGCCCCGATGAAAAGAATGAATTTAAAAACATTCTCCAGTATGTCTAAAAAATCAAATCATCATGTCCACGGAAAGGATATCACTTTGGAAGCAGATAGAAATCTCCTAGCAAGATTGGTTGTGATCGGTAGAATCCGGAACATTAATCTTCAAGAATTACTGTCATATTCCTTAGGTCCATTACCATTGTCCCTTGCAAATTCACATGGATCGTTGGTTAAAACTAATAAAGCAAACTTACTTCATGCTTTAGAAAGCCATGCTAACAATCCTATTGTTGAGAACCCTATAGTAGGTGGCATATATATAGTGGATGGTATGTCGCTGATACACCAATTAAATTTGAACAAATTACAAGGAGAGAAAACATTTCTTAATCTTGCTCTTGTTATTTTGAAAAGTTTAGTGAACAGGGCAAAATCGAATCATTCTAAAGAAATTCATTTTGTTACTGATACATACCAGCAGATCTCTATAAAAAATATCGAGAGGGATAAAAGAGCTGCTACTAGCTCTCAGATAAGAATCCATGGTCAGCTCCTTTCTCAGCAATGGAAGAAATTTCTTTCAAATGGAGAGAATAAAAAGTCCTTAATAGAATTCTTGGATGAAACATGGTCTAATGTTTCAACATCAGAGCTTAGAGGAGTGAAGGTATTCTTGGCGCATAACAAGAAATGTCATTCCTTCTTACCTGGAAAAGAGGCAAGTGATATTGTCATCCGGTTAGAAGAAACAAAACTTTGTAGCTCACAAGAAGAAGCTGATACACGGATTTATTTGCATGCTTCTTTTGCAGCCAACACTAGTACGGATGTAATCATTATGAGTCCTGATACCGATGTGTTTGTAATTGGAGTTTCTTTACAAAATCTTATTCCCGCACATTTATACTTCCACACAGGAAGAGGAACAAATTTGCGAACAATAGACATCAAGATGATAAAAGACAACATTGGAGAGTCTGTCAGTCAAGCCTTGATTGGTCTACATTGTTTTACAGGATGTGATAGTGTCAGTTCATTTTACGGAAAGGGCAAAAAGAAAGCACTTAGTTTATTACTGAGAGAGAATGAGTTTTGTTACGCATTCAGTGATCTTGGTAATGAATTTTATGTGAAACCAGACAGAGCAAAATCATTGGAAATGTTTGTTTGCAGGTTGTATGGCCAACAAAATGTCACAAGTGTTAATGAAGCCAGATACAACATGTTTAGATTCCAAAGAAAATTGGAAATCACAATGCCTCCAAATCAAGATGCCCTGAGTGAACACATCAAGCGAGCTAACTATCAAGCAGGTACGTTTTATAAATATTTAATTTCCAATTATATGTAAAAATTAAATATATGGAGTTTCATTGTTATTTGCTTATTAGAAAGGATGAAAATTATTCAATATTAATGTTAATTTCTTTCTTTTTTCAGGTGTCTATAAAAGGAGCCTCCATGCAAATCCTGATATACCATCCCCTGATTGTCATGGATGGAAGATAGAAAATGGAGATTTAGTAATCCATTGGATGAATCTTCTTCCTGCTCCAGACAGTTTAATGGATTTAATTAACTGCTCTGCCAAATGTAAAAAAAGTCATTGTAAAGACGTTAACATTTGTACATGTCTCCAAAACAGGGTCCCATGCACAGATATGTGCAAGTGTGCAAGAGATTCTTGTTATAAAATTAGTAAAAACATTGGACATGATGATGATGACACTGATGATGGTGATGACGACGACGATGATGATGAAGTGGCATAAGCAGTGATCAGTTTTAAATAAAAGCATATATGATCTTATTTACTAACATGTTGTTTGTTTAACTTTCATTAAAACTGCCTTTTTGTCCTTTAAATCTGTGTTATTATTCATAGATTCAAAAAAATACTTTTTAATGAAAATTGACAAACATTGTATATTTTACCAAGTTGATGTGTATAAAAAATGACACAAAATCGCAGCTCTACCTCAGGTTTAAACGACCTTGTTACATACAAAATATAGCAATAGATTTGTATGACTAATAATATTGGTAGACTATAGGTGTCTCTACATGAGAAATATCAAAATGTAAATCTATTTCTTTAGTTATCCACAGAAAAGATTGAAGTTGTTTCAAATAAGATGTTTGAAAAAAGCTTTTTTAGAAAAATATTCCCTATTTTGAAGCATAGTAAATATATTAAGTCCAATATTTATGTATTAAATGATGAAGAAATAAATTGGGAATAAAATGTGCTAAACTAGATGTCTGTATTGTTATCGGTTTGTGTGCTACTAAGGTTTAAGCAAGTCATAATGTTCTATTTGATGATTGTCGGCCATCTTTAAATATGGCCGCCGTTTTCATTAATGCGCAACATTTGTGCTTGTGAAAAAAAATATGATGTTCAGGAGTCTATTGGCATTCATTTGACACCATTTTTTCTTCCACCCCCAACCGAGGTCACAGAATCAAAAATCTAGAGGGATTTTGACCTTTGGGCCCATAGCCTAGTTGTTAAATATCGATTTGTGTTCTGTTATATATTTTTTTTTCTCATATTCACATCTGCGAGTCGGGACATTTTACAACATCGCAATACTTCTCTATCAAAGAAGGAGGTAATACATGGGAGGGCTCAAAACATGACAAGTTAAGCCAGAATGATGATAACGCGACACATGGCTGAAATGCGCAAACAAACTAGAAACAGTTACTACACTTTCATCGTTAATCCTTTGACGCTGATTGCATGTAAAACACCAGATCTGGAATTATAAGTTAAGGTTAAAATAAAGTTAACAGAATCGAATCTGATAAAAATAAGTCGCAATTTTCATAATGTAATCATGTGATTATTGTTTTGTTTCTTGTTGGTTCAAATCTAGTTTTTGTTATTTGATTGACTTCGCTATTTGTTCAATTCCTTCCTTTTTGAATTGTTTATGTGAAATATTCAGTTTTGCATTTTTTTATATTTGGATTATTTGGATTACTGTTCTCATCTTGGATGTAAACAGTAGTTCGACTAATCCAAATCATAATGAAATGTTCAATCTTTTACACGAGGAACAAAATAATGATTACACCGTTTTACGATGAACATAAGTTCTTTGTTCTGAAGCAGTTGATTTTTTCTTCTTATAATAATTTCACGTTTAAATCGTGTTTTTTTATCTTTTAATTGTGATTCTTTTATATTTTCATATATTTAATTGCTTAATGAATTGGACATACAAAACAAAATTTGTATCAATTTACTAAAGATTATATTAAGAAATCCTAACAAACAAACACATTTTCTGCGTTGGACACAAAAGAAAAACGATTTTTTTCGTATTAAATTCCTGGAATGGAAGGTAAGTTTTTTTTTTCTTTTCACTTTGCAACAATATTATTCAACAACTTTAAAATAATCTTAAATATTAAAATAAGTTTATTTTTTATTGCAATGCAATATGAAAGGTAAGTTATTGTTTTACGCTTAAAATATCCCATTCAATAACTTTTAAAATAATCTGAAACATTTTTTTTGCAATCTCCCTCAAAAATATTGGTTCTTAAAATAATATTAAACATAGATAATGTTTAATTTTATTGCAATTCAATAAAAATATTGATTTCGTAAATAAAAATGTGTTTATTTAAGTAAAATTTACGTAATTTCTGCGAAAATCCTAATGTTTACCATAAATACAATAATTTGAATCGAACTTGGTTTAATTGTTTGACAACTGAACAAAAAACTGTTTTTTCGGCATTTAATATATATATATATATATATATATATATATTATGTGTGTGTGTGTGTGTGTATATATGTGTGTATATATGTGTGTATATACATGTATATATATGTATATATGTGTGTATATATATATATGTGTGTGTATATACATGTATATATATATGTATATATATATTTATGTATATATGTGTATATTTGTGTATATATATGTATATATATATGTATATGTATGTATACATGTGTATGTATGTATATATATGTATATGCATATATATGTATATATATACATACATATGTATATATATATATATTATATAAATATGCATAATTTTATATAGATATACAATTCTGGGGAAGAAACAACTACAGTAGAAGGCTTTCATACATCTAGTGATCTCTACTATGAAGGGGTGGGATTTAGCTGCTTATCAGGTTTGTCGGGGGTATTTTCATTAAGGGGGTACAAGAACTTGTAGTTTGTCAGAGCATATACCATTAAAATACTTGTAAAACAAGCGGAACTTTGCTCCATTCAACGGTCTGACCCATAAACCAACTTGTTGCATTTTTTGATGGCCCGGATTTCCAGTTCATTCGCACCTCCTCTCTCTCTTACACACCAACCCAAATGTCAATACGCCATACATGGGCGAATGGTAGCTTTGTAGATGTATAGGATATTTTCAAGTGTAAATTACTGCTAATTGGTGATGACAATAAATATGTGCTCATTCTATGTAAACTTTACAAAAGAATTTGATCAATGTTGTAAAATCTTAAATATTTTTTTACATAAAATTACTGCTAATTGGTGATAACCAATAAATATGTGCTCATTCTATGTAAACTTTACAAAAGAATTTGATCAATGTTGTAAAATCTTAAATATTTTTTTACATTAAATTACTGCTAATTGGTGATGACCAATAAATATGTGCTCATTCTATGTAAACTTTACAAAAGAATTTGATCAATGTTGTAAAATCTTAAATATTTTTTTTTACATAAAATTACTGCTAATTGGTGATAACCAATAAATATGTGCTCATTCTATGTAAACTTTACAAAAGAATTTGATCAATGTTGTAAAATCTTAAATATTTTTTTACATTAAATTACTGCTAATTGGTGATGACCAATAAATATGTGCTCATTCTATGTAAACTTTACAAAAGAATTTGATCAATGTTGTAAAATCTTAAATATTTTTTTACATTAAATTACTGCTAATTGGTGATGACCAATAAATATGTGCTCATTCTATGTAAACTTTACAAAAGAATTTGATCAATGTTGTAAAATCTTAAATATTTTTTTACATTAAATTACTGCTAATTGGTGATGACCAATAAATATGTGCTCATTCTATGTAAACTTTACAAAAGAATTTGATCAATGTTGTAAAATCTTAAATATTTTTTTTTACATAAAATTACTGCTAATTGGTGATGACCAATAAATATGTGCTCATTCTATGTGAACTTTACAAAAGAATTTGATCAATGTTGTAAAATCTTAAATATTTTTTACATAAAATTACTGCTAATTTGGTGATGACCAATAATATGTGCTCATTCTATGTAAACTTTACAAAAGAATTTGATCAATGTTGTAAAATCTTAAATATTGGATAAAACATAATTTGAAAGCCGATTTATCAGAATTTTTTGTCGGTTTCCGACTACTTGTTAATTGTATTTGAAAGATTAGAAACTAAAGTTAATTTTCGAAAGAAAAAAACTATTTGTACACGTGAAAAAAAAGTTATGAAAATGTTTTCACGGCAAGCTAACTAATTCAGCTAAATTTTGAAGTTAAAGAAATTCATTGTAAAAATCGTTTAAAAGATTAATATTAGTTTTCTGTTTCTATTTCAAAGATAATTAGTAAAGTCCTAAGATATTGAATTAAATTTAAAAAAACACCTTGTTTATACAAAACAGAGCTTAATTAGCCCTTAAAAATCAAGTAATTATGTCATTCGGCAAAACGCAACCGATAACAGGTTGTAAACATGATTATATGGAAGGCCTAAATTTCAGCGAATCAAAACGCTGTTTAAAAATGAAGTCATGATAGTAAAATGAGGTGGGGGGGGGGCAGATTTCCTCTTCTTTTTTCCTCCAGACGGTCATTCAAACATCACAATTCTGAACGTTGGTATCAATTTTTATCATAAGTTTCAATATTGTTCAATATTATATGAAACAAAATTATGTGATTATATAAAAATTATGTGACGCCGAAAGTTTCACATTCTTGCGAGTGAGGAAATTATTAAAATCTTGCATATAAAAGTTATGCGAAATCTGTAATTTAAAGAAAGTAGAAATATTTTTGCTATTATAATTTTTTTAGTGTGTGTAAAGATATTAAATGAACAATGCTTAATTCAATGATAATATCGGTAGTTCGAGAAATTCATTTTCGTTCGAGTTATATCGAATTAATTAATATGGACTTGAGGGCTTTTTTCGTAATGTTACTGTGAAAATTATTTTATTTTTTATTGTTTTATTGCTTTTTTTTTACAAATTACGATGCTTTATTTATATAAAAAAAAAACAATACAAACAATAATTATTTATATAAAAAAAAATTCTTGCGTTATTTATTTACTACTGAAAACTATAATTTAGTGAAGGTTTTTTTGTTTAAACAAAATAATAAATTTCCACTAAGATTTAAATAAAAATAATTAGTTCATTATATTCCTCGATAATTATTTGATAAATACTGAACATTTCATTAAAATTGGTTAATTTCCTGATTTTTGGTGATTTTTTAAGTAAAGCGAGCGGTCAAAAAGTTTATACATTTTGAGCATCGGCATTCATTTTGCCCGTACCTAACATAATGATTCAAACGGAATTATCCGGCGATATAATAGGTATGTAAATATATACATACTTTTTTTTAATCTTAAAACAATGAAATCAAAAAAGTAATTTTTTTTTTATCAGTTTTTAATAATTCAACAGATTTCGAATTTAATTATTATTTTCTCGGAAATCACACAAGTTTTAATTTTAATGTTGAGGATTATATTAAAAGTTAAAGATTATACTCTTTTAGTGTAAAAAAAAAAGATGCAAACTTACCTTTCTTTCTATGAATTGAATACGAAAAAAAACATCGGGATAAATTCGTATTTCTTTTGTCTTCAAAACAAAAAAAAATGTTCTGCTTGTTAGGATTTCTTTCGTAAATTGATATAACTTTCGTTTTGTGTGTCCAATCCATTAAGAAATAATATATATCAAAATATAAAAGAATCAAAATTAAAAGATGAAAAATACGATTTAAACGTGAAATTATTTAAAGAAAAAATCAACTGCAAAAGAACAATCAATTTAAGGTCATCGTAATACGGTGAAATTATAATTTCGTTCCTTCTGTAAAAATGTCCGTTCATTAGTTGGATTTTTTTTTATTTAACGTTCTCTTCTTATTTCTATGAAGATATAAAAATAAGATTAAACATTCTATTATTATTTGCATTAATCGAACTACTGTTTACATCCAAGACGAGAACAGTAATCCGAATAATCTAAATAATCCTCATATGAAAATGCGAAACTGAATATTTCACTTAAGCAACTCAAATAAAAGGAAGGAATTGAACAAATGATCAAAATAGACTTGGATTTAAAAAAAGCAAACTATAACTACATGATTACATTATGAAATTTGAAATTTATTGTTATCAAAAAAGCAAACTATAACTACATGATTACATTATGAAATTTGAAACTTATTGTTATAAAAAAAAGCAAACTATAACTACATGATTACATTATGAAATTTGAAA
>NC_136527.1:155375499-155395499 GCF_053919585.1 Euprymna scolopes | reverse complement strand
TCAACAACTTTAAAATAATCTTAAGTATGAAAATAAGTTTTTTTTGTTGTTTTTTGCAATCCAATATGAAAGGTAAGTTATTGTTTTACGCTTAAAAAAATCCCATTCAATAACTTTTAAAATAATCTGAAATATTTTTTTTTTTGCAATCTCCCTCCAAAATATTGGTTCTTAAAATAATATTAAACATAGAAAAGGTTTAATTTTATTGCAATTCAATAAAAAAATATTGATTTCGTAAATAAAAATATGTTTATTTAAGTAAAATTTACGTGATTTCTGTGAAAATCCTAATGTTTACCATAAACACAATAATTTGAATCGAACTTGGTTTAATTGTTTGACAACTGAACAAAAAACTGTTTTTTCGGCATTTATAATATATATATATATATATATATATATATATATATATATATATATATATATATATATATATATATATGTGTGTGTGTGTGTGTGTATGTGTGTATATACACGTATATATATATTTATGTATATATGTGTGTGTGTGTGTATACGTGTATATATATATATATATTTATGTATATATCTGTGTGTATATATGTGTGTATATACATGTATATATATGTATATATATACATATGTATGTATATATATGTATATATATATATATATATATATATGTGTGTGTGTGTGTGTATATATGTTATATACATATACATAATTTTATATAGATATACAGTTCTGGGGAAGAAACAATTAAAATAGAAGGCTTTCATACATCTAGTGATCTCTACTATGAAGGGGTGGGATTTAGCTGCTTATCGGGTTTGTCACGGGTATTTTCATTAAGGGGGTACAAGAGCTTGTTGTTCGTCAGAACATCCACCATTAAAATATGGCAGTACTAGGGGTCTATCTTCAACAACCATTTGCACCTAGCTTAATCTCTTCATTAGGATGATAATAGATAGAGAAAAAAAGAATTTTTGAAAAAAAGTCATTTTTGGCACGTGGGGGGGCTTTCTTTTTTTGTTTTCTCCATCTATTATCATCCTAATGAAGAGATTAAGCTAGGTGCAAATGGTTTTTGAAGATAGACCCCTAGTACTGCCGCTCTCTACTTGTAAAACAAGCAGATGGATGCAATATTGTGTCGCTGGGACAGGGGATGAAGCTTAGATGACAGTTCAGGATCTATCAAGTTAGTGACTCTCTTTTGAACCCTACCCAGGAGCGAGAGACTAGTAGCAGATGCACCAACCCAAATGTCAATACGCCATACATGGGCGAATGGTAGCTTTGTAGAGGTATAGGATATTTTCAAGTGTAAGTAACTTTCTAGCAGGGTAGAGAGAGCCCACCTTCTTTGCAGCAGTCTTGGCAATCATCTCGATGTATCTATTCCAACCTCTGTTCCCTTCCTTTGACAGAGTTAAAAGTAGACTTCGTAGCCTAGTGGGTGATGTCATTTTCTCTTCCCTGCAACCTCTTTCTCATAGCCTGTCTCTGCTTTATAATTAGTTTCATGGTAAGTCCTCATCTGAGTTTCAGTCTATAGCCCCGCTTGCCAAACTTTCACAAGAAACACTCGTCTAGCTGAAAAAATTATCAATAATTTCCCCCACTCTTAATCAATGTCTAAACATAAACATAGATTCCATGAACAAAGTTTCTTTCTTAGAATACAAACCTGTGGAACTCTTCCATTTGCCTGCTTTCCAGCTGACTATAATATCGTCATTTTCAAGTTCAACCGAAACATATTCTTAATGATGCCTTAAGTAATAAAATTTACCAACAATTACGACGACAGTGTTACATTGACTACTGTATGCTGATTAAACCCTATCCTCGAGTGGCATCTGGGCCTTAATAATGGTGTCTCTTTTGTAAAAAACATCATAAGTCAAACGTAGCTATCTAAAATTTCAAATGTAAAATTTTCACTGACTCTAAAAAATATAATAATTTATTATGATTTCTTAAACTTGAAAAAATATATTAATTATTGTGTAAAAACAACTTTGAAAAAATAACAAATGTTATAAACTATTAAAAACTAAGGTCGCAAATTTAAATCCAACATGTTTCAGCATTTTATAAGAACATATTCTGTGAAGATCATAAAATTCTATAAATTCTATAAACAAAAAGGATAAATCACAAACAAAATGGATAATGCCAGCTCAAAAATGTTAGGTAAGCCTATCTAATCCAATGCTCACCAAACAATGAAGTACAACCGTACAATATATATATTGTCTGATTATTATGTGAAGATGAATTAGTATTGATACAACACACAAACATTTTAAGAGCCAATCGATTTGGCAGGTGAGTTGTTACACATAATACAATTTAATATCCGGGTAAAGTCTGCTATACAAACAGTAAAGATGGTATTTAATGACAATATGGCTACTCAGGCTTCATTGAATTAGCATATCTTTCAATATACCACTTAAAAACATTGGATGTTAAAGGGAGAAACACTTAAAAGTCGTTAACAAATGATAATCATATTAAATCATATTTAATTCAATAAAAACTCAATAATAATGATAATCATATGAAATAATATTTAATTCAATAAAAAAATCAATAATGAAAATCATGTGAAATCATATTTAATTCAATAAAAACTCAATAATAATGATAATCAAATGAAATAATATTAAATTCAATAAAAAAACTAAAAAATCATGAAAATCATAATTCAATAAAAACTCAATAATAATGATGATCATATGAAATAATATTAAATTCAATAAAAAAACTCAATAATAATGATGATCATATGAAATAATATTTAATTCAATAAAAAACTCAATAATAATGATAATTATATGAAATTTTATTTAATTCAATAAAATACTCAATAATAATGATAATCATATGAAATAATCTGTAATTCAATAAAAACTCAATAATAATGAAAATTATATGAAATCATATTTTATTCAATAATAATAATAATATTAAATTCAATAAAAAACTCAATAATAAAGATGATCATATGAAATAATATTTAATTAAATAAAAACTCAATAGCAATGATTATCATATTAAATAATACTTAATTCAATAAAAAACTCAAAGATAATGTCAATCATATGAAATATTGAATTCAATAAAAAAATCAATAATAATTATAATCATATGAAATATTTAATTCAATAAAAACTCAATAATAATGATAATAATATGAAATAATATTTTATTTAATAAAAAACTCAATCATAATCATATGAAATAATATTTAATTCAATAAAAACTCAATAATATTATAATCATATGAAATAATACGTTATTAATAAAAAAACTCAATTCAATGATAATCATATGAAATTTTATTTATTCAATCATAATGATAATCATATGAAATCTTATTTTATTCAATAAAAACTCAATAATAATGATAATCATATGAAATAATATTTCATTCAATAAAAAAACTCAATAATAATGATAATCATATGAAATAATATTTAATTCAATAAAAACTTAATAATATTATAATCATATGAAATATTATTTTAATCAATAAAAAAACTCATTTATTTTAATTCAATAAAAAACTTAATAATGATAATCATATAAAATAATATTTTATTCAATAAAAAATCAATAATATCGATAATCATATGAAATAATATTTTATTCAATAAAAACTCAATAATAATGATAATCATATGAAATAATATTAAATTCAATAAAAAACTTAATAATAATGATAATCATATGAAATAATATTAAATTTATAAAAACTCAATAATAATGGTAATCATATGAAATAATATTTTATTCAACAAAAAAAAATCAATAATAATGACAAGTTTGTGCTCGTTTGACTTGTTGATCTAGTGTTAATTAATTCACTGTTCAGGTACCTCGTTATAATACATCATCATATTCCAATATCTTTCACTTCAAAGCTGTAGACGTGGAGCTCTACTCTGTCCGTTTTCATTGCCTATAACAATTCACTATAAAATCTCTTAAAACTATATTCCTTAAAAATAGGAAACAGAATTAACTTTTTAAATATAAAACCATTTTTATAGATTTATTATTAAATGTGCTGATCTTACATGTGATTAAGTTTTAAAAAATATGTTAAGCTGAATTAGAGATGAATAGATATTTTCTTCATTAGTTTGGAATAATAGGATTGACACATTGAGAAATACACGAGAAGAAATAGAAAATGTAATTGTCCCAAGCAAGGAAAATATCAATCTATATGTGGTAGTTGTATTGTTATAAAATATTTAGTTAAAAATCAAAATGATATAGGTTTAATGTTTGTGTATGTTAATAATAATTTAAATATTTTGTCTTACTAATATTAAATATAAAACATTAAACTCGCTTATACGTTAAACGTCTATGACTACAAATAATTTTAACGTTCAGATGAATTAAGAATGAACAAATATTTTCAAATAAAACATTCCAACGCAAATGTTCACTATTTTCGTCTTAAACAGTAGACGCCTTACAAGCATAAACAAAGGAGAATGGTTGGATTTTGATGTTTGTGTGATTAGTTGGGAGTAAGTATGTTGGTGCAGAGTATATACTTGAGACTTTTTTAGAAGTCGAAGACAAATATGGTCTTGATAGTTGCACGAAGCCATATTTATATAATAAACAATACATATGGTAATCTTAGCTTTGTAAACGTATAGGATGTGATTTTCTAGCAAGATTAAAGCAGGCTTTGTAATATCCTTCCTATGTTAATTGTGTATTAAATAATTATTAAATAATAATTTTGTTTTAATCAATAGTTAAAGATTAAATATTAACTTGCTGACGAGTTAAACACATGTAGTAACAACAATTTCCATGTTACATGAATTAGCAATAAACGGATATCCTTAAACAATCTATACATTTGAATAATATGCTTTAAATTTGAGAAATATATATGGAAAACAATAAATATATATGGAAAACAAGTAAAACTAATAAAAACATAAATGTACAGATTTTACTGTAGATTTTTTCCAACCGAATTAGTTTCGTTTTTTGCATTAAATAAGTCTCTTTTAAGAAAGTGTTGAGAGTTTTATTGAATTTACATATTCCTATATCAAGTATCCCTATATACAGTATATGCATGTGCTTTAGGAAGGCAAGAAACAGCCGTTTTCTGATGAACCTAGATATATTTCTCTCATTATAACAATGACAAATATTACATTAAGATTATAACACACACACCCGCATGCACACATTTTCCTTAAAACAAAATACGTTTATAATGTATATATATTCAATAATCATATCTTAAAATTGCAGTTGTTTATTAAACTCAATGAAAATGAGTTACACTTACACGTGTTTCATTGCATAAACCGATGAAATCATCAGACTTTTAATCATCAAAGAAGAAAATGTTCACTTTTTACTTGCTCTAAAAAGGAAACGTAATTTTTAAGCTGGTTAGAAAGGTTTTAAAAATTCACGTCCATCTTGTTTATTCATCCTGCTGTTTCGTCGATGCCTCGTTGGCTAAACGTAACTGTGTGTGATGTGTTTGTTTCGCGATTGCAAATAGAACCGCCCTTTCGTTCCGTTTCTGTTGCTACATACAACTGAACAAATGTGACGATTCCATGCTAGAGGCCACAAAGAGCAAACCATGACAGTTACGCAGCTAACGTGTACGCGCGCATACACACACACATACACGCTCACACGCACACACAAATGCACATCTCGGATGCTTTCCACTCTTAAGCACACTATGCGACAAAAGTCATCATTGCTGCCTCGTTCTGGCTCATAATGCAAAGCACACTTTTATTCTGCAACTAAATATTACACATCTGGTTGATTGTTCCACTCCCTAGAGGAAAAAAATGAAGAAAAATGAAAAAAATAGAGAGAAAGATTTCACCATTAATACATTTTACTAATCCATACTATTAGAAGGTGAAAAATATTCTGATAAAAAATCATAAAGAAAATAAAAATATATAAAAAATAAAAATACACTAAAAACGTGGATGAAATAATTTGTTGAATGCTAGTAACAATTTGTTGAATTTCAAAAATTAAACAATATTTTAATCAAAATTAAAATAACTACTAAGAATATCAATTCTGTAAGGTTAGGTGCGGTACCAAATTCACAACTTTCGGTGGCTTTTTTCGTATACAAATATGTATTATTAGACGTTAATTAAAAAAAATGAAATTGTGATAATCGATTATTATACTGCCTTTATCATTTGGATAATAAAATATGGGAATGATAATAATGAACTCATATGACTTAAAACGAAAGCTGAGTATTTGAAATCATTTTTCCTGTATTAAACACTTATATTTCTATTGTTAGAAATATATTTTTATTATTATCAGTAGTAGCATGGTAGTTATATGTTTATTGTTTCTACAAATTCTTACTATATTATTGTTTATTTTACTTTATTAATTGCATAATGTCTTCATCTATTACAAAATACTATGAATAGTATTTTACATTTAAAGAATATGAATGTGAATTATGTGTTTATTTCTGTGATTTTTAAATGTTTTATAAAGTTATGTTTCTTGTTTTGTTGGCACGATTAAATAAACAATGATATTTGAAATATTAAATTTCATTTATTTTTATTTGCAGATGTTCCTGCTTGAATGTTTTTAATGAATATAAAGGGACCATCCTTCTCCTTAAACAGTATTTTATACACAATTATTTCCTAACGTGACTGACAATAAAAAGGCTGCACACATATTTATTAGACATATATGTGTGAAGAGTTATTTGATCTGGATTGTTTAGCAAATAGTAATAAGAACATCACACATATTTACAGTAAGTGATACAAATTGAAATTTATTTAACATCTAACTTGCATCAACAACTCCAGATTAAAATTTGTTTATAGCTTGGTTGTTATAATCTTGCTCCTGGAGCAATTTAGTTAAATATGAATAAACATATGAAGAAAAAGCCACATTCTTGTAAAGTGTGTGGATATTCTTTTACTGAAAAATCAACATTAGTGAGAAATATGAGAACTCACATCGGAGAAAAGCCACATTCTTGTAAAGTGTGTGGATATTCGTTTACTGAAAAATCAAATTTACAAAGTCATATGAGAACTAACACTGGGGAAAAGCCACATTCTTGTAAAGTGTGTGGATATTCGTGTACTAAAAAATCAAATTTAGTTAGACATATGAGAACTCACACCGGAGAAAAGCCACATTCTTGTGAAGTGTGTGGATATTCTTTTACTGACAAATCAAATTTAGTGAGACATATGAAAACTCATACTGGCGAAAAGTCATATTCTTGTGAAGTGTGTGGATATTCGTTTAATGAAAAATCACATTTAGTGATACATATGAGAACTCACACTGGGGAAAAGCCATATTCTTGTAAAGTGTGTGCATATTCTTGTTCTCAAAAATCAGCATTAGTTACACATATGAGAACACACGCTGGGGAAAAGCCACATTCTTGTAAAGTGTGTGGATATTCGTTTACTCATAAATCAAATTTATTGAGACATATGAAAACTCACACCGGGGAAAAGCCATATTCTTGTAAAGTGTGTGGATATTCGTTTACTAAAAAATCAGCATTAGTGAGTCATATGAGAACTCACACTGGGGAAAAGCCATATTCTTGTGAAGTGTGTGGATATTCGTTTACAGAAAAATCAAATTTAGTGACACATATGAGAACTCACACCGGGGAAAAGCCACATTCTTGTGAAGTGTGTGGATATTCTGTTACTGATAAATCCAATTTAGTGAGTCATATGAGAACTCACACTGGGGAAAAGCCACATTCTTGTAAAGTGTGTGCATATTCTTGTTCTCAAAAATCAACATTAGTTACACATATGAGAACACACACTGGGGAAAAGCCACATTCTTGTGAAGTGTGTGGATATCCTTTTACTGAAAAATCAAGTTTAGTGAGGCATATGAGAACTCACACCGGGGAAAAGCCACATTCTTGTGAAGTCTGTGGATATTCTTTTACTGTAAAATCCAACTTAGTGAGTCATATGAGAACTCACACTGGGGAAAAGCCATATTCTTGTAAAGTGTGTGCATATTCTTTTGCTGGAAAATCAAAATTAGTAAGACATATGAGAACTCACACTAATGAAAAACCACATTCTTGTGAAGTGTGTGGATATTCTGTTACTGAAAATCAAAAATTAGTGAATCATATGAGAACTCACACTGGAGAAAATTTGGGGCATTGAATACGCTAAGAGTAAATATGTAAAACAAAAGCAAAGGACAGAAACCTGGAGGAAAATCTTCTATTTCTGTCCATGGGAGAAGATTGTCCCACGGAGTAATTTAACCTCTCAAAAATATAATATTTTAAAAGAACGAGTGTTTAATGAGTAAGAACAAAAATACATAAAAGATGAAATAACAGTCCTAATAAACACACAGGCTAACCCACTAGAGACACCTATTCTGTATCCCACCGAATTTGATGAGACCGCAAATGTGAGCCCGCAACACCACCACCTTAGATCAGTGCAACAGTTGTCGGTAGCTACCCAACAGAAAACTCTTACAGCACAAAGTCCAACAGAAGTGCATCACTCTATATCAGGAACTCAAATACCTACAGAATCCTCTACACCAGCTCACTCTCACTATAAAGCAGGTAACACATCTGCATTTCCATCAATGTGTGAAATATCTCCTTCACCAGGAAAAACTCCATCTTGTGTTTAGCTTCCAGAACCAGATGATGAGCAATTGGAAATAGAAGAGGAACTCTGTAACACAATAGAAAAAGTTAACAATATGAGCATGGAAGAAAGGCCGAGGTTGCCTAAAATACAAGCCTCAAGATTCTTTAAGTCATTGATCATCAAAGTCAATATTGCTTTATAAGGCTTGTTACAGAAGAAATAGACCTTAGGCAGCTAAATAACTTCACATATGCAGCTGGGCTGTACATTAGCAACAGAATACTTCCTCTGAATAAACACCAAAATAGAAATAAAACACTAAATGTAACCACAGCAACACCAACATGGAAAGCCAAGCTGATAAAAAAATAAACACCTGTAGAAAGGAACTTAGCCAATTAAAGCAGTTCATGAATAATCCCACAGTGGAAGGTAGACTTAGAAACATCGTCAAAAGAATCTGTGCGAAATTTAAGACAAATTTTAAAAATATCAGAAGCATAGTGAAGGAACTGGAAGGCAAAATACCAGCCATTGCCCAAAGAATTAAACATCGCATGGCAAAGATTCATGCAAAGACACAGAATAAGCTTTTTGCAAACAATCCCAGAACTTTTTGTCAGGAATCTAATAAGAGAGGAAATTAAAATCCAAGATCCCCCATGTAAACAGGAATTAGACGATTACTGGAGACCCTTATTTGAAAAAGAGGAAGTACATAACGAAGAGGCCCAGTGGATCGGGGATATTATCAATGCAAACAAAAATAAAAGAGAAATGCCAGAGCCAGAAATAACGCCAGATAAAATAAGATCAAAGCTGGCACGAGCTTCAAATCACAAGAAACCTGGCATCGACAACATATCTAACTTCTGGTTAAAACAGCTAACAGCATTGCATGATCATTATAGCAGATGTTTCACCAGAATGTTGAAAGCTTATGAAGCGACACCATCATGGCTATTAAAAGGCGATACAAGCTTAATAGTTAAAAGCACAGAAACCAAGATCCCCAGCAAATATCGCCCAATATGCTGTCTAACCACGACTTACAAGCTATTCACTGGATTAATAGCTAACAGCATATATGAACACCTTTCATCCGGTGATTATCTTGAGGAGGAACAAACAGGATGTAGGAAAAACTGCCTGGGCACCAAAGATCAATTACTCATCAATAAGACCATTTTGGGAGATTACAGGAAAAGAAAAAGAAATCTAAATATGGCATGGATAGATTATCAGAAAGCATTTGATAGTGTACCTCATTCGTGGATACTAAAATGCCTTGAATTATATAAAATCCACCCGACCATGCGAGAAATTTTAGCTGCCCAAATGAAGGAGTGGTAAACATCTATTACCTTAAACCATAACGGGGGAAGGATATCCATTCCAAATATAAGAATAAAAAAAGGAATCTTTCAAGGAGACAGTTTATCTCCTCTACTATTTTGCTTGGCAATTGATCCTCTAAGTAAGCTTCTAAAGAACTACCAAGGTGCTTATAATCTAAGCTACAGCCGCCAAAGAGAATCCTCCAAGTTAATAAACCATTTTTTTTCATGGATGATCTTAAGCTCTATGCTAGCTCGGATAGGGATTTAGATCATCTACTGAAAATTGTCCACACTTTTTCTAATGACATCAAAATGAAGCTCGGGCTGGATAAGTGTGCTATGTGTACTCTGAAAGCTGGCAAGAAGATATCTACTGAAAATATACAGCACGATGAAAATATTGTAATCAGAGAACTGAATGAACAGGAAACATACAAATACCTCGGCATTGATGAAAATGAGTCCATCCAGCATTCCAAGATGAGAGAGAAACTAAGCCAAGAATATTTACGCCGAGTAAGAAAAATCTGAAAAACTGAAATCACAAACAAGAACAAAATTATGGCAATTAACCAACTTGCCATGCCAGTACTAACATATAGTTTTGGCATTATTGACTGGCCTCAGAAAGACATAAATTGGCTTGGCACAAAGACAAGGAAAATGTTAACCTTGTACCGAGTTAATTATCGAAACCAGTGCATGCCTCGTTTGTACCAACCCAGGCGAGAAGGAGGTATGGGACTCTCGGAAGTCAATCATCAACACAGAGCCACAATCGTCAGCATAGGTCAGTACATTATAAGTTCCTGTAACCCCAAGCTTATGAAAATTAAAGAGTATTATCAGAATCGAGCAAGTAGTACAACATCTATAACACAACTTGCCACTCATTTTGGAAAAGATTGCCTTACAAATGATACTGAGAACCCAAACAAGCCTGCCACTGACACAGCCCAGAAAAGTCGGAAAAAATACACTAGCCAGTTCCATAATGTTAAAACAGAAGAATGGACCAACCATAAACGGGCAAAATACCTACCGACTGAAATATCCCAAGAATATATGGATAGGGACGGTTCCCTGGACAGGCTCAAAAGAGGATCCCTCTATTACGACCAAGAGAGGTTGATGTTGGCTGCACAAGACCAGGGCCTCATGACAAACGCCTTCAAAAAGATGTGTGGTCTAAGCAACAATAATAAATGCAGGTTCTGTAGCACTGAGGTTGAGAGTGTGGGCCACCTGATTTCTGGTTGCAAAGTCCTACTTGGAGACGGTTATTATACAGATCGCCATAACGGAGTTTGCAAATACCTTCACTGGAAGATATGTAAGAAACTCAACATTCAGTGTAGTAAAAACTCCTGGGAACATACACCCGAACGAACAGTTGGGAATGACAACTACACTATTCACTCTGACTACATAATCCCTACTGCTACATATCTTGAAAATGCAGCTGTTAAACCAGATATAGTGATTTGAGACAGAGCAAACAAAAAAGCGACCGTAATAGAGGTCAGTGTACCCAATGATACAGGGCTTAACAGAGTTGAGAGGGAAAAGATTACAAATTATCAAGGACTTATGTATGATATGAAACGAAATTGGAAATTAAAAGACATTTCAATTATACCAGTCATCATAGGAGCAACTGGGCTTATGAAAAAGAACTTTAAAAAGTACATAGCAAGCATACCCGGTGAACCAAGTGCAAGTGAAATACAAACGATTGCACTGAAAGGGACGGCTAGAATCCTGAAAAGATCTCTTGGTTGGACTCACTAAAATAGGGGAAAATGTCAGACATCTGGTTGGATGTCCCATCCCCTAGAAGAAAAAGTTTAAGAAAAATGAAGTAAAAAAACATAATATAAAAATATTCAAGTTTTTAAAACACAAAATCATGCGACACACATTTGAAAACTGATAAAAAACCATATTCATGTGAATATTCTTTTTTTATAAATGAAGTTTAAAGAAACATGTTCGAATTCTCACATGTATGTATGTATTTTAACTATGTATTTCATAAAGAATGGAAGTGTTAACCCCAGGTAGTAGTGATTGGCTAACACTTGATTTCTGATAACTACGACTGAAGTAAAATAAAACAAAAAGGAAAAAAAAACTTGTAAATTATGTAAATAATTTTGTTCTAAAAAATAAGCTTTAGTTACACGTGAATGGGGAGAACTTGAATGCCTACTAAGGAGAACTCGAATGCCTACTAGACACTATCTTCGAGTGTCTCAGGTCTCTCTGTACAGGGTTTGTCAGAATCATCTGGCATGAGGATACTTTTTTCCATAGAAGTAAAACCTGACCAAATATTCAAAATCACATAGTATTCGCAGCCCAAATAAGATCTCCTTACTACGGTTACCCCACAGCTTTTTCGAGGAATGATGCACCTTCTCCAAGTGATATTATCTCATGTTATAGCACAAAGCTGGATACTCCACCAGACTAGATAAATTCTTGTCCTGGAATCCAGTAAATCCATGGGACAAACATGAAAGATATACTACAACGTATAAAAATGGTTAATTGGAGAGAGGAAAAAATATGTTCTCAATTTCTTTACTAACTCAGTGCTTGAGAGATAAAGAACTTAAATGGAATATTCGAATATCTATGTATCTCATATAGACTTAAAGTGTTAGTCCCTGGTTGTGGACCCCTTTATTTCTGAGCACTTCGACTGAAGTAAAATAAAACAAAAAAAGCGAAAAGTCAATCTTGCGAATTATATGAATATTCAAAATCTTATGAACACAATCTCGCGAGACATATATATATATATATATATATATATATATATATATATATATACCATACATTACGACCATGTAATCACTACAGCAATTTACCTTGAAAATGCTGCTGTGAAACCTGACATAGTTATATGGAATAATTAAGAGAGTGTTGCAAGCTTGATTGAAGTGAGTGTTTCTAATGATGGCGGTCTGAACCGAGCTGAAAGAGAGAAACAAACCAAATATCAAGGTCTCATTTATGATATGAAATGAAACTGGAATCTTAAGGAGATATCAATCATACCAGTTATTATAGGTGCTACAGGGCTTATGAAGAAGAACCTGAAGTCCTACCTAACTAATATTCCTGGTGAACGAAGTGCAAAAGATATCCAGACAATTGCACTTAAGGGAACAGCGAGGATACTAAAAAGAGCTCTCGGTTGGTTTCAATTAAAAGCGGGGTAATGTTGGCAGCTGGTTTGGCTGCCCGATACCCAGCATTACAATCTTCAAATCTTTCTCGAAAATCACATTTGGTGACACACATGAAAACTCACAGTGGGGAAAAGCCATATTCCTGTGAATTATGTGAATATTCTTGTTCTCAAAAATCAAATTTAATGTCACATATGAAAACTCACAGTTCGGAAAAACCATATACGTGTGAACAATGTGAATATTCAAGTTCTCGTAACCAGGATCTAACAAAACATATGAAAGAACACACTAAAGAAAAAAAAACATAATATAAAAATATTCAAGTTTTCAGACACAAAATCATGCGACACACATTTGACAACTTGTGAATACTCTTTTTTGATAGGTAGCTCCAGGTAGTAGTGATTGGCTAACACTTGATTTCTAAACTGAAGTCAAATAAAATAAAAAGGAAAAATCTTGTAAATTATGTAAATATTTTTGTTCTTAAAAATACGCTTTAGTTACACGTGAAATTTTACACTGGTGAAAAGTCATAATCTTGCGAAGTATGTGAATATTCAAAGTTTTATGAACACAATCCCGCAAGACATATAAAAAAACAGTGTGTAAAAGCCATATTCCTGTGAAGTATAGGACACATTTGAGAACTCACACTGTTTATTCTTTAAAACAATGTGGATATTATTGTTCTGATACTTCACATTTATTGAGACATAAGAATTATCTTTGAAAAAAATATTTACTGGAGTTAATTGAAATGTTTAATCATCAAGTTTCTTAATGATTTGCATGGATTTAAACATGAAGAAACTATTCATTATCAGAAAAACTTGACTAAATATTAATAAAAATGATGTTTCAATCCATCACACACATGTTGAGAATTGGGTCAGTCTTTATTAATAGAAATCAGCTGTTAATCAAAAAGCCGTTGTCCACAACGCAATAACATGAAAATATTAGGAAAATAAAAACAAATAGTGTAAGCCTCTCTATCTTTTAGAATTGTTGTCCAGTCAAAACGGAAATGAGTCAGAGTCAGATATTAAGTCGTGATGAAATATATACTCATCATTTGTATCTTCATCATTTCTAGCAACAAAGAATAGAAAATTAAGATGCTTTATAGCTCACCCATGGAAAACAAAAAAAGAGTGTTTTGCCAGAACTACTCCAACTGTGAAAATCAGAGAAAATTAAAAAATAAAATAAAGTAAAATCCTAAGAAAAAATAAAGCGAGCTCCCTGAAAAGAGAAATAATAATCCACTAGTTTTCCCTAAATAATCCCAGCTACACAAGTGTCCTGGGTGTTAATGAGAACCAAAGTATCTACACTCATAAGTAAAATATAGAGAATTATAAACTTCCCATCATTCCGCAATATATCAGCTGAGAATCAAAGTTAAAACCACATCACGATTCATCTGTTGATCTATTCGAAGAGATTGACTCCTATATGTCCCTTGTAATTAGCAGCTTATAATGTAAAGCTCCATACAATACATATCCGTTGTCATTAGCAACGAATAATGTAAAACTTTATATGTGCTTATTCATTAGCTGCCAATAATATAAAACTCTTCCATCTTCATTCAATGGAATTTTGTTCTTCCCTCCACTATCAACGAATAAGCTATCGCACACAATTAGAAAATATCCTTAGAAATTGCCGGAGTCAAATGATCAGTTATTCCAGAGTACGGAGATGTGGGGGAGAGCTCCATTGTCAAATGTCAAAACTACGTGAATTACAAGGACAGAAATAAAAAAAAAATAGTTACTGTTACTATTCAGAGAGTTGTCACATAAAACAACTCCCTTCTGAAGCTTAACCAGATAATATCTTAAGCTGCAAGGCTCTAAATTATGAAACTCTCAATTCCAAAAGAATGGACGTCATTAATGTAAAACAGGACAACATATTGGAAACGGAAGCTCCGGAATTGGCTGGATTTTTGCAGAAAACAAATTGTTCAGAAAAAACAATTTCTCTTCAGTGCTAAGACGGCTGGAGAACAGGCGATGCAGCTCAGTTTAATATATAAGAGAAAAGAAAGAGGAAATAGAAAGTAGGATCACAACAGTTGACACAAAATAAAGAAAACAAGAAACAGAAAATTAATGGTTTAATAAAATGTATGACTTTTCTTTACATAAACGTCACCACTTATCAAGGCCGATAGGCCACTCAAGGATCAGGGTTAAAGAGTGTAGAGTAGTCAAAAGGACAATATAGTAATCGATAGTAATGGAAGTTCGGTAAATTTGTTAATTTAAGTGGAATGGCTCATCAGAAATTTGTTCACGTTGGACTTGAAGACAACCATATTATAGAAAGCTGGAAAGCAGGAAAACGGAAGACAATTCCACAGGCGTGCAGTTCTAAGAAAGAAGCTTTGATCATGGAATCTATATTTAGGTTTAGGTACAGATAAAGAGTGGGGAAATTATTGATAATGTTTTCAGCTAGTCTAGTGTTTCTTGTGAAAGTTTGGGGAGGGGGAACCATATATTGAAGCTCAGTCGAACACTTTCCATGAAAATAACGATTACGCAGAGACAAACTCGCAACATCTCTTCTGTGAGACAGAGGTTGCAGCGAAGAGAAGAGGACATCTCCCACCAGGCCACGAAGTCTATTTTGAACCCTATCAAGGCAGGACAAGTCTTTTCTAGCAGCTCCTGCCCATATGTGGCAACAGTACTCCATCCTTGAACGTATCTGGCTCTTAAATAGATAGAGAATTGCATCAGCAGTGAGATATCTACTGGATCGATAGAAGGATCCGACCATTTTTCCAGCGGCCTTGGCAACAGATTTGATGTACCTATTCCATTTAAGATCAGGAGTAAAGGTCAGCCCAGAAGCCTGTCAAAACTTGAGGCCTCCTCAAGACGAGAGCCATTCATTTTAATTGATGCCAAATGGGGATCAGAACGTTGATGATGTAAAGATAGAAGCTTGGTTTTAGATGCATTAAAAGTAACCAGCCACTCCTTTCCCCATTGTACAACGTGATCAAGATCAGAGGAGAGAGAATCGGAGAGAACTTGGTCGTTTACTGTCTTAGATCTCCTACCATAGATGGTAGTGTCATCAGCAAAAATGTCTACGAATGATGTAAGGATGTGATTTGGAAGATCATTAATGGAGATCAGGAAAAGAGTTGGGCCCAGGATCGACCCCTGAGGGACTCAAGCATTTATACTGTGAGCTTCTGATTTTCGCCCATCAACTACTACTCTTATGAACCTATCAGAGAGAAATGATTTAATAATTGAGAAGACATTTCCAGCAATACCATAGCTGGAGATCTTGTGAAGTAAACCTTTGTGCCATACCCTATCAAAGGCTTTAGATATGTCAAGAGCAATTGCCCTAGAAAGGTTGCCTCTGTCGAGAGATTCGCTAATCCTATGAGATATAACTGTAAGCACATCTGCTGTAGATCTAGCAGAACAGAAACCATATTGTGTGTAACTAAGAAGGTTATTTTTGCTGAGATAGTTGATTACTTCCGTGTTTAACACAGATTCCAGCAACTTCCTCATGACGCACAGGAGACTTATTGGCCTGTACTGAGAGGGGGATTAACGATCACCTGAATTCTTAAATACAGGGCATACTGATGAGATTTTCCAGGGTGATGGGAAGAAATTCTCCTTAAGACAACGTTTAAACAGTTTTGTAAGTATGGGTGCTAGTTCTGGTTGAAGTTTTTTGAGTACTATAATTGGAATATTGTCAGGGCCAGTTGCTTTACTGGAATCAAGGTTCATGATTAGCTTGGCAACATCACATACAGATATTTGTATATCACATAGTTTTCTGATACAGGGGGAAATACTGTGGTTGACGGCCTAGGTCGAAAAGGGTAGAATTAGCTGCAAAGTTCTTGGCAAAGAGTTTGGCTTTGTCTGATACTGACGAGATTAACTTAGGTCCATTGATAATAGTTTGGATGGAGCACACGCTTCTGTTCAAGATTCTGTTTGCTATTTGCCAAAACTGGTGGGAACCAAGCCGCACTCAGCTACTTTGGACTTGACGGATTAAGCATACAGCTCTCTTGCGTTCTTTATTACTTTCTTACAATGGTTGCTGGCAGTCCTGAAAGCGGCTTTAGTTTCCATACATCTGGAAGCAGTGGAAAAAGTGATTTCTGTGCGCAATAGCAGCAGCATATTCTGAAGGAAACCATGGCTGGCTGTTAGGTTTTTGCTGAAACTTTTTCGAGGGTATGAAATTGTCTATACCTACAATTAACCATTCTGTCAGGTCTGATACAATAGACGACACATCCTTTTTAAACATGGAACGCAGAGGAAGATCCGATATAAATGTATGGAAACTATCCTAGTCAGCCATAGTGTATCGATATACTGTACGATAGAGAGGCACGTCTGAGGACTTATTACATTTCATTTTTATCTTAATTGATACAGCTGAGTGGTCGGAAGATCCAAGAGGAGACAGAACGGAAACTGAACATAGTTCAGGGCAAGTTGTGAGAAAAAGGTCTAGGAGACTTGCATACTAGCCGTCATTGTCGGGCACACGGGTGGGTTCGTGAACAATCTGAGTTAGGTCATAAGCAATGGAGAAATCATGAGAGAATCTCCCCTCATCATCGGTCTTGTTTGAGTGGGTCAACCATTCCACATTGTGAACATTGAAGTCTCCACATACGTGAATGTTAGCTGAAGGATATGCTGATAGAACTTGGTCAATTTTCTCAGATATGCTTTTAAAGATAGTAACTCCGCTGTTATGGGGGCGATAGAGAGTAAATATAAATGCCGTAGTGTGAGCTAGTGCTAATCGGAAGCACATATAGGGTAAGTTAGGATCTTCTCTGGAGATGTCCCCACCACATGGAAAGCCATCTTTTATATAGGCACATATTCCATGCCCATGACGATCTGTGGGGTCAGTTTTGGAAGTTAGGTTAGAGTATCCTTTAATTACGAACTCATTTAGGGAAATATTCTATCCAATTCCAGTTTTACTTAAAAAGAAAAGGTCTAGTTTAGTCTCCTGTAATTGGGCTTCAACCTCTGGAAGGTTAGAACGTAGACCCCTGATGTTGGGGAAGGAGACATGGTAGTGGGGGTCTACGTTGGAAGTTTCAGATCCGGGTTTAATCGTGTATTTTTTATTGAAACTTGTCATGATGGAATTTTGGAGTTTGTGGACTAGGTCGTCAGATTTGCTTAGAGCAGGACAGAGAGGGGAAACAAAGAGAGAAAAGTAACGAAGAATTTTTTTGTAGCACATGATAAGATAAATCCGTAACAATTACCCACTAGTATGGCATCGAGAGGCCCCACCACAGACTACTGCATGGTCCAGAATCCATTCACCAAATGGCAATACAGCAGCCCCAGTACTTTGCACCTGCTAATAGGACAGCCTCCTTAGTGGTTAATCCAAGGTTCGGGTCCCTGACTATCAGGCGGATAACGTCAGGCCAGATAAAACGTTTACCTCCAGCACCCTTACTAGTGACATGGCTACAAGGATAGACATAGAACAGAAAATTTCCCCACTCTCTGCCGACTGTTCACGCAAAATACTGCCAACCTAAAATACAGCTTTTTCTTCTCCCTTTGTCAGAAAAATCACTCATTAAAAAATGAGGACTGAGTGACAAATAAAGAGAAGCGAGAATAACGGGAGCTGCCGACAACGCTTCCACAAAACGTTCTCTACTCTCCTTTAAAAAAATCTATTAAGTATTGTACTTAATAAAAGTCCAACTGGCGTGTGTTTTTAAAGGGAACGTATGGTGATAGATTCGCCTCTCACAAATTAACAATTTCCTAATCCGTTCATGCAATCAACATGGTAGATATAATAAACATTTATGACGAGAAAACGCTATCATTGAATAAAACAATCAGGAGATAAAAATATAAATTAAGTACTGACATAGAATGTAGTTATTAATATTAGAAATTAAAAAAAAAATAAAAATTATCTCGAACACGCATTCGTATTCAGAGAGCAAACTGATTTGAAAAGACTTAATTTTAATATCAGCGTCCCAAAAGACTTTTTTTTTTACATTAACCGTTAAAACAAAACGTGATCACTTTCCGAATTTTTGCGAGTGGCGTTTAAGAAATTGCGATATAAGAGAACAGTGAGGGGGGGCTTCTGAAATTCAACTAGTGCCGTTATAAGTAAATTCAACATAAAATGAAAAAAACACAACAAAACAAAAAAATTGAGGGGGTGCGGGTCTGAAAGAAATATAAAATGGTTGAGTATGCTATCCTTAAGATCCACTTGGTAGATATAATAAACATTTATGACGAGAAAACGCTATCATTAAATAAAATAAGAAAAATAATTATTTTAATAAAACAAGAGAATTTCATTAAGAAAGTGTGACTGTGAATTTCACAGCTCCAAGCAAGTTTTATTTTTGTTTTTACATGAATTTGGACATACCGACATTAAACTTAATGATTTTATAATGTACACATAGTACAAATAAAATAATAATAATAAAAAAAACGTATTATTTTTAATTTTATCATTAATATTGTATAGAAATGATTTGGGGGTCTGCAGTCCTACAGCTCCATGCACGAGCCACCACTGCAAATGTTAAACAAAAAAAATCAATAATTAGGCACAAATCCCATTCACAAAATGGAGGAGAGGCTGTGTACTTATTTATTTGTTAAAGGCTTATCCATAGCTAAAGTTTTTACTCGCAACAATCACTCCAGAGACTGTCCTATTTACTTAAATCAAATCAATGATTTTATATAACAGAAAAG
>NC_136527.1:155342999-155372999 GCF_053919585.1 Euprymna scolopes | reverse complement strand
ACGATAATGAGGAATTCGAAAAAAATAAACATCTTATATATCCAAACGAACTAAAATTGAATTGTGAACATAGAGGACAACAGGCTACATTTCTGGATCCAGATATAAAAATTGAGGATTGGATTTTTCTTTATAAAATATTTGATAAAAGAAACGCATTCCCCTTTAAAATAGTACTATGCCCCATAAGGATAGCACCTGCCCTGTTTTTGTGTTTTATGGAACCATTATGTCAGAGTTTTTGAGAATAGCTCGCGTTACTCTAACATTAACAGATTTTTTACAACCAGTTTCTAGTTTAGTAATAAGGATGATAAAACAAGGTGGGGATAAAAATAAAATATTTAAACAGTTAAATAAAGCATTTGTTCGTTATCCGGATGCTTTTGAATCGTTTAAGATAAACCAGACTATATTAATAAAGGAAATCCAAAACTATATTAGCACTGTATAAAATGTATTTATAATTACATATAATAAATTTATATATATAAAAAAATGTATATATGTAAAAATAAAATATCTAATTTTAAATAAATAAGAATGTAAATATAAAAACTACTAATTATAGTGGGGGTGATAAGTAGTTACATGGATTAATCCAAAGCTTATAAATACAAGACTGATAAATTAAAAAATGTATCCATTTCAAATGGATAGTACCAGTCAAGGATCCGTCACTTGACACTCAGCCCAACAGGTGAGGGGCCGGGGACCGGCCCAGCACCTGTTGGACTGAGGTACACCGCCTGGGTAATACCTAGGAGGTCCACCCTCCCAGGCCTTGCCACTGGGCTTTCCGGTGGGGCAAGTTTATTGCTTGCTGCCTGAGGCGCCCCGACCGAGGAATGCCGACGGGGTTACTCAGGCAATTTTTAAAATTGCAGGAGTGCCCCTCCTTTAGGGGAGCCTGCTGGGTTACCACTTTCCGGCCTTGTGCCACATTTTGCTGAGTGGACAGCAAATAAATATAATCCATTTCAAATGGATAGTACCAGTCAAGGATCCGTCACTTGACACTCAGCCCAACAGGTGAGGGGCCGGAGACCGGCCCAGCACCTGTTGGACTGAGGTACACCGCCTGGGTAATACCTAGGAGGTCCACCCTCCCAGGCCTTGCCACCGGGCTTTCCGGTGGGGCAAGTTTATTGCTTGTTGCCTGAGGCGCCCCGACCGGGGAATGCCGACGGGGTTACTCAGGCAATTTTTAAAATTGCAGGAGTGCCCCTCCTTTAGGGGAGCCTGCTAGGTTACCACTTTCCGGCCTTGTGCCACATTTTGCTGAGTGGACAGCAAATAAATATAATCCATTTCAAATGGATAGTACCAGTCAAGGATCCGTCACTTGACACTCAGCCCAACAGGTGAGGGGCCGGAGACCGGCCCAGCACCTGTTGGACTGAGGTACACCGCCTGGGTAATACCTAGGAGGTCCACCCTCCCAGGCCTTGCCACCGGGCTTTCCGGTGGGGCAAGTTTATTGCTTGCTGCCTGAGGCGCCCCGACCGGGGAATGCCGACGGGGTTACACAGGCAATTTTTAAAATTGCAGGAGTGCCCCTCCTTTAGGGGAGCCTGCTGGGTTACCACTTTCCGGCCTTGTGCCACATTTTGCTGAGTGGACACCAAATAAATATAATCCATTTAAAATGGATAGTACCAGTCAAGGATCCGTCACTTGACACTCAGCCCAACAGGTGAGGGGCCGGAGACCGCCCAGCACCTGTTGGACTGAGGTACACCGCCTGGGTAATACCTAGGAAGTCCACCATCCCAGGCCTTGCCACCGGGCTTTCCGGTGGGGCAAGTTTATTGCTTGCTGCCTGAGGCGCCCCGACCGGGGAATGCTGACGGGGTTACTCAGGCAATTTTTAAAATTGCAGGAGTGCCCCTCCTTTAGGGGAGCCTGCTGGGTTACCACTTTCCGGCCTTGTGCAACATTTTGCTGAGTGGACAGCAAATAAATACAATCCATTTCAAATGGATAGTACCAGTAAAGGATCCGTCACTTGTACACTCAGCCCAACAGGTGAGGGGCCGGAGACCGGCCCAGCACCTGTTGGACTGAGGTACACCGCCTGGGTAATACCTAGGAGGTCCACCCTCCCAGGCCTTGCCACCGGGCATTCCGGTGGGGCAAGTTTGTTAGTTGTTGCCTGAGGCGCCCCGACCGGGGAATGCCGACGGGGTTACTCAGGCAATTTTTAAAATTGCAGGAGTGCCCCTCCTTTAGGGGAGCCTGCTAGGTTACCACTTTCCGGCCTTGTGCCACATTTTGCTGAGTTGACAGCAAATAAATATAATCCATTTCAAATTGATAGTACCAGTCAATGATCCGCTACTTGTACACTCAGCCCAACAGGTGAGGGGCCGGAGACCTGCCCAGCACCTGTTGGACGTAGGTACACCGCCCGGGTAATACCTAGGATGTCCACCCTCCCAGGCCTTGCCACCGGGCTTTCCGGTGGGGCAAGTTTATTGCTTGCTGCCTGAGGCGCCCCGACCGGGGAATGCCGACGGGGTTACTCAGGCAATTTTTAAAATTGCAGGAGTGCCCCTCCTTTAGGGGAGCCTGCTGGGTTACCACTTTCCGGCCTTGTGCCACATTTTGCTGAGTGGACAGCAAATAAATATAATCCATTTCAAATGGATAGTACCAGTCAAGGATCCGTCACTTGACACTCAGCCCAACAGGTGAGGGGCCGGAGACCGCCCAGCACCTGTTGGACTGAGGTACACCGCCTGGGTAATACGTAGGAAGTCCACCCTCCCAGGCCTTGCCACCGGGCTTTCAGGTGGGGCAAGTTTATTGCTTGCCGCCTGAGGCGCCCCGACCGGGGAATGCTGACGGGGTTACTCAGGCAATTTTTAAAATTGCAGGAGTGCCCCTCCTTTAGGGGAGCCTGCTGGGTTACCACTTTCCGGCCTTGTGCCACATTTTGCTGAGTGGACAGCAAATAAATATAATCCATTTAAAATGGATAGTACCAGTCAAGGATCCGTCACTTGACACTCAGCCCAACAGGTGAGGGGCCGGAGACCGCCCAGCACCTGTTGGACTGAGGTACACCGCCTGGGTAATACCTAGGAAGTCCACCATCCCAGGCCTTGCCACCGGGCTTTCCGGTGGGGCAAGTTTATTGCTTGCTGCCTGAGGCGCCCCGACCGGGGAATGCTGACGGGGTTACTCAGGCAATTTTTAAAATTGCAGGAGTGCCCCTCCTTTAGGGGAGCCTGCTGGGTTACCACTTTCCGGCCTTGTGCAACATTTTGCTGAGTGGACAGCAAATAAATACAATCCATTTCAAATGGATAGTACCAGTAAAGGATCCGTCACTTGTACACTCAGCCCAACAGGTGAGGGGCCGGAGACCGGCCCAGCACCTGTTGGACTGAGGTACACCGCCTGGGTAATACCTAGGAGGTCCACCCTCCCAGGCCTTGCCACCGGGCATTCCAGGGGGGCAAGTTTGTTAGTTGTTGCCTGAGGCGCCCCGACCGGGGAATGCCGACGGGGTTACTCAGGCAATTTTTAAAATTGCAGGAGTGCCCCTCCTTTAGGGGAGCCTGCTAGGTTACCACTTTCCGGCCTTGTGCCACATTTTGCTGAGTTGACAGCAAATAAATATAATCCATTTCAAATTGATAGTACCAGTCAATGATCCGCTACTTGTACACTCAGCCCAACAGGTGAGGGGCCGGAGACCTGCCCAGCACCTGTTGGACGTAGGTACACCGCCCGGGTAATACCTAGGATGTCCACCCTCCCAGGCCTTGCCACCGGGCTTTCCGGTGGGGCAAGTTTATTGCTTGCTGCCTGAGGCGCCCCGACCGGGGAATGCCGACGGGGTTACTCAGGCAATTTTTAAAATTGCAGGAGTGCCCCTCCTTTAGGGGAGCCTGCTGGGTTACCACTTTCCGGCCTTGTGCCACATTTTGCTGAGTGGACAGCAAATAAATATAATCCATTTCAAATGGATAGTACCAGTCAAGGATCCGTCACTTGACACTCAGCCCAACAGGTGAGGGGCCGGAGACCGCCCAGCACCTGTTGGACTGAGGTACACCGCCTGGGTAATACGTAGGAAGTCCACCCTCCCAGGCCTTGCCACCGGGCTTTCAGGTGGGGCAAGTTTATTGCTTGCCGCCTGAGGCGCCCCGACCGGGGAATGCTGACGGGGTTACTCAGGCAATTTTTAAAATTGCAGGAGTGCCCCTCCTTTAGGGGAGCCTGCTGGGTTACCACTTTCAGGCCTTGTGCCACATTTTGCTGAGTGGACAGCAAATAAATATAATCCATTTAAAATGGATAGTACCAGTCAAGGATCCGTCACTTGACACTCAGCCCAGCAGGTGAGGGGCCGGAGACCGGCCCAGCACCTGTTGGACTGAGGTACACCGCCTGGGTAATACCTAGGATGTCCACCCTCCCAGGCCTTGCCACCGGGCTTTCCGGTGGGGCAAGTTTATTGCTTGCTGCCTGAGGCGCCCCGACCGGGGAATGCCGACGGGGTTACTCAGGCAATTTTTAAAATTGCAGGAGTCCCCCTACTTTAGGGGAGCCTGCTAGGTTAGCACTTTCCGGCCTTGTGCCACATTTTGCTGAGTGGACAGCAAATAAATATAATCCATTTCAAATGGCTGTACCAGTCAAGGATCCGTCACTTGACACTCAGCCCAACAGGTGAGGGGCCGGAGACCGGCCCAGCACCTGTTGGACTGAGGTACACCGCCTGGGTAATACCTAGGAGGTCCACCCTCCCAGGCCTTGCCACCGGGCTTTCCGGTTGGGCAAGTTTATTGCTTGCTGCCTGAGGCGCCCCGACCGGGGAATGCCGACGGGGTTACTCAGACAATTTTTAAAATTGCAGGAGTGCCCCTCCTTTAGGGGAGCCTGCTGGGTTACCACTTTCCGGGCTTGTGCCACATTTTGCTGAGTGGACAGCAAATAAATATAATCCATCTCAAATGGATAGTACCAGTCAAGGATCCGTCACTGACACTCAGCCCAACAGCTGAGGGGCCGGAGACCGGCCCAGCACCTGTTGGACTGAGGTACACCGCCTGGGTAATACCTAGGAGGTCCACCCTCCCGGGCCTTGCCACTGGGCTTTCCGGTGGGGCAAGTTTAATGCTTGCTGCCTGAGGCGCCCCGACCGGGGAATGCCGACGGGGTTACTCAGGCAATTTTTAAAATTGCAGGAGTGCCCCTCCTTTAGGGGAGCCTGCTGGGTTACCACTTTCCGGCCTTGTGCCACATTTTGCTGAGTGGACAGCAAATAAATATAATCCATTTCAAATGGCAGTACCTGTCAAGGATCCGTCACTTGACACTCAGCCCAACAGGTGAGGGGCCGGAGACCGCTCAGCACCTGTTGGACTGAGGTACACCGCCTGGGTAATACCTAGGAGGTCCACCCTCCCAGGCCTTGCAACCGGGCTTTCCGGTGGGGCAAGTTTATTGCTTGCTGCCTGAGGCGCCCCGACCGGGGAATGCCGACGGGGTTACTCAGGCAATTTTTAAAATTGCAGGAGTGCCCCTCCTTTAGAGGAGCCCGCTGGGTTACCACTTTCCGGCCTTGTGCCACATTTTGCTGAGTGGACAGCAAATAAATATAATCCATCTCAAATGGATAGTACCAGTCAAGGATCTGTCACTTGACACTCAGCCCAACAGGTAAGGGGCCGGAGACCGGCCCAGCACCTGTTGGACTGAGGTACACCGCCTGGGTAATACCTAGGAGGTCCACCCTCCCAGGCCTTGCCACCGGGCTTTCCGGTGGGGCAAGTTTATTGCTTGTTGCCTGAGGCGCCCCGACAGGTGAATGCCGACGGGGTGATTCAGGCAGTTTTTAAAATTGCAGGAGTGCGCCTCTTTTAGGGGAGCCTGCTAGGTTACCACTTTCCGGCCTTGTGCCACATTTTGCTGAGTGGACAGCAAATAAATATAATCCATTTCAAATGGATAGTACCAGTAAAGGATCCGTTACTTGTACACTCAGCCCAACAGGTGAGGGGCCGGAGACCGGCCCAGCACCTGTTGGACTGAGGTACACCGCCTGGGTAATACCTAGGAGGTCCACCCTCCCAGGCCTTGCAACCGGGCTTTCCGGTGGGGCAAGTTTATTGCTTGCTGCCTGAGGCGCCCCAACCGGGGAATGCCGACGGGGTTACTCAGGCAATTTTTAAAATTGAAGGAGTGCCCCTCCTTTAGGGGAGCCTGCTGGGTTACCACTTTCCGGCCTTGTGCCACATTTTGCTGAGTGGACAGCAAATAAATATAATCCATTTCAAATGGATAGTACCAGTCAAGGATCCGTCACTTGACACTCAGCCCAACAGGTGAGGGGCCGGAGACCGCCCAGCACCTGTTTGACTGAGGTACACCGCCTGGGTAATACCTAGGAAGTCCACCCTCCCAGGCCTTGCCACCGGGCTTTCCGGTGGGGCAAGTTTATTGCTTGCCGCCTGAGGCGCCCCGACCGGGGAATGCCGACGGGGTTACTCAGACGATTTTTAAAATTGCAGGAGTGCCCCTCCTTTAGGGGAGCCTGCTGGGTTACCACTTTCCGGGCTTGTGCCACATTTTGCTGAGTGGACAGCAAATAAATATAATCCATCTCAAATGGATAGTACCAGTCAAGGATCCGTCACTGACACTCAGCCCAACAGCTGAGGGGCCGGAGACCGGCCCAGCACCTGTTGGACTGAGGTACACCGCCTGGGTAATACCTAGGAGGTCCACCCTCCCGGGCCTTGCCACCGGGCTTTCCGGTGGGGCAAGTTTAATGCTTGCTGCTTGAGGCGCCCCGACTGGGGAATACCGACGGGGTTACTCAGGCAATTTTTAAAATTGCAGGAGTGCCCCTCCTTTAGGAGAGCCTGCTGGGTTACCACTTTCCGGCCTTGTGCCACATTTTGCTGAGTGGACAGCAAATAAATATAATCCATTTCAAATGGATAGTACCAGTCAAGGATCCGTCACTTGACACTCAGCCCAACAGGTGAGGGGCCGGAGACCGCCCAGCACCTGTTGGACTGAGGTACACCGCCTGGGTAATACCTAGGAGGTCCACCCTCCCAGGCCTTGCCACCGGGCTTTCCGGTGGGGCAAGTTTATTGCTTGCTGCCTGAGGCGCCCCGACCGGGGAATGCCGACGGGGTTACTCAGGCAATTTTTAAAATTGCAGGAGTGCCCCTCCTTTAGGGGAGCCTGCTGGGTTACCACTTTCAGGCCTTGTGCCACATTTTGCTGAGTGGACAGCAAATAAATATAATCCATTTAAAATGGATAGTACCAGTCAAGGATCCGTCACTTGACACTCAGCCCAACAGGTGAGGGGCCGGAGACCGATACAGCACCTGTTGGACTGAGGTACACCGCCTGGGTAATTCCTAGGAAGTCCACCATCCCAGGCCTTGCCACCGGGCTTTCCGGTGGGGCAAGTTTATTGCTTGCTGCCTGAGGCGCCCCGACCGGTGAATGCTGACGGGGTTACTCAGGCAATTTTTAAAATTGCAGGAGTACCCCTCCTTTAGGGGAGCCTGCTGGGTTACCACTTTCCGGCCTTGTGCCACATTTTGCTGAGTGGACAGCAAATAAATATAATCCATTTCAAATGGCAGTACCTGTCAAGGATCCGTCACTTGACACTCAGCCCAACAGGTGAGGGGCCGGAGACCGCTCAGCACCTGTTGGACTGAGGTAAACCGCCTGGGTAATACCTAGGAGGTCCACCCTCCCAGGCCTTGCAACCGGGCTTTCCGGTGGGGCAAGTTTATTGCTTGCTGCCTGAGGCGCCCCGACCGGGGAATGCCGACGGGGTTACTCAGGCAATTTTAAAAATTGCAGGAGTGCCCCTCCTTTAGGGGAGCCTGCTGGGTTACCACTTTCCGGCCTTGTGCCACATTTTGCTGAGTGGACAGCAAATAAATATAATCCATCTCAAATGGATAGTACCAGTCAAGGATCTGTCACTTGACACTCAGCCCAACAGGTAAGGGGCCGGAGACCGGCCCAGCACCTGTTGGACTGAGGTACACCGCCTGGGTAATACCTAGGACGTCCACCCTCCCAGGCCTTGCCACCGGGCTTTACGGTGGGGCAAGTTTATTGCTTGTTGCCTGAGGCGCCCCGACCGGGGAATGCCGACGGGGTTACTCAGGCAATTTTTAAAATTGCAGGAGTGCGCCTCTTTTAGGGGAGCCTGCTAGGTTACCACTTTCCGGCCTTGTGCCACATTTTGCTGAGTGGACAGCAAATAAATATAATACATTTCAAATGGATAGTACCAGTAAAGGATCCGTCACTTGTACACTCAGCCCAACAGGTGAGGGGCCGGAGACCGGCCCAGCACCTGTTGGACTGAGGTACACCGCCTGGGTAATACCTAGGAGATCCACCCTCCCAGGCCTTGCCACCGGGCTTTCCGGTGGGGCAAGTTTATTGCTTGCTGCCTGAGGCGCCCCGACCGGGGAATGCCGACGGGGTTACTCAGGCAATTTTTAAAATTGAAGGAGTGCCCCTCCTTTAGGGGAGCCTGCTGGGTTACCACTTTCCGGCCTTGTGCCACATTTTGCTGAGTGGACAGCAAATAAATATAATCCATTTCAAATGGATAGTACCAGTCAAGGATCCGTCACTTGACACTCAGCCCAACAGGTGAGGGGCCGGAGACCGCCCAGCACCTGTTTGACTGAGGTACACCGCCTGGGTAATACCTAGGAAGTCCACCCTCCCAGGCCTTGCCACCGGGCTTTCCGGTGGGGCAAGTTTATTGCTTGCCGCCTGAGGCGCCCCGACCGGGGAATGCTGACGGGGTTACTCAGGCAATTTTAAAAATTGCAGGAGTGCCCCTCCTTTAGGGGAGCCTGCTGGGTTACCACTTTCCGGCCTTGTGCCACATTTTGCTGAGTGGACAGCAAATAAATATAATCCATTTCAAATGGATAGTACCAGTCAAGGATCCGTCACTTGACACTCAGCCCAGCAGGTGAGGGGCCGGAGACCGGCCCAGCACCTGTTGGACTGAGGTACACCGCCTGGGTAATACCTAGGAGGTCCACCCACCCAGGCCTTGCCACCGGGCTTTCCGGTGGGGCAAGTTTATTGCTTGCTGCCTGAGGCGCCCCGACCGGGGAATGCCGACGGGGTTACTCAGGCAATTTTTAAAATTGCAGGAGTGCCCCTCCTTTAGGGGAGCCTGCTGGGTTACCACTTTCAGGCCTTGTGCCACATTTTGCTGAGTGGACAGCAAATAAATATAATCCATTTAAAATGGATAGTACCAGTCAAGGATCCGTCACTTGACACTCAGCCCAACAGGTGAGGGGCCGGAGACCGATACAGCACCTGTTGGACTGAGGTACACCGCCTGGGTAATTCCTAGGAAGTCCACCATCCCAGGCCTTGCCACCGGGCTTTCCGGTGGGGCAAGTTTATTGCTTGCTGCCTGAGGCGCCCCGACCGGTGAATGCTGACGGGGTTACTCAGGCAATTTTTAAAATTGCAGGAGTACCCCTCCTTTAGGGGAGCCTGCTGGGTTACCACTTTCCGGCCTTGTGCCACATTTTGCTGAGTGGACAGCAAATAAATATAATCCATTTCAAATGGCAGTACCTGTCAAGGATCCGTCACTTGACACTCAGCCCAACAGGTGAGGGGCCGGAGACCGCTCAGCACCTGTTGGACTGAGGTAAACCGCCTCGGTAATACCTAGGAGGTCCACCCTCCCAGGCCTTGCAACCGGGCTTTCCGGTGGGGCAAGTTTATTGCTTGCTGCCTGAGGCGCCCCGACCGGGAAATGCCGACGGGGTTACTCAGGCAATTTTAAAAATTGCAGGAGTGCCCCTCCTTTAGGGGAGCCTGCTGGGTTACCACTTTCCGGCCTTGTGCCACATTTTGCTGAGTGGACAGCAAATAAATATAATCCATCTCAAATGGATAGTACCAGTCAAGGATCTGTCACTTGACACTCAGCCCAACAGGTAAGGGGCCGGAGACCGGCCCAGCACCTGTTGGACTGAGGTACACCGCCTGGGTAATACCTAGGACGTCCACCCTCCCAGGCCTTGCCACCGGGCTTTACGGTGGGGCAAGTTTATTGCTTGTTGCCTGAGGCGCCCCGACCGGGGAATGCCGACGGGGTTACTCAGGCAATTTTTAAAATTGCAGGAGTGCGCCTCTTTTAGGGGAGCCTGCTAGGTTACCACTTTCCGGCCTTGTGCCACATTTTGCTGAGTGGACAGCAAATAAATATAATACATTTCAAATGGATAGTACCAGTAAAGGATCCGTCACTTGTACACTCAGCCCAACAGGTGAGGGGCCGGAGACCGGCCCAGCACCTGTTGGACTGAGGTACACCGCCTGGGTAATACCTAGGAGGTCCACCCTCCCAGGCCTTGCCACCGGGCTTTCCGGTGGGGCAAGTTTATTGCTTGCTGCCTGAGGCGCCCCGACCGGGGAATGCCGACGGGGTTACTCAGGCAATTTTTAAAATTGAAGGAGTGCCCCTCCTTTAGGGGAGCCTGCTGGGTTACCACTTTCAGGCCTTGTGCCACATTTTGCTGAGTGGACAGCAAATAAATATAATCCATTTCAAATGGATAGTACCAGTCAAGGATCCGTCACTTGACACTCAGCCCAACAGGTGAGGGGCCGGAGACCGCCCAGCACCTGTTTGACTGAGGTACACCGCCTGGGTAATACCTAGGAAGTCCACCCTCCCAGGCCTTGCCACCGGGCTTTCCGGTGGGGCAAGTTTATTGCTTGCCGCCTGAGGCGCCCCGACCGGGGAATGCTGACGGGGTTACTCAGGCAATTTTAAAAATTGCAGGAGTGCCCCTCCTTTAGGGGAGCCTGCTGGGTTACCACTTTCCGGCCTTGTGCCACATTTTGCTGAGTGGACAGCAAATAAATATAATCCATTTCAAATGGATAGTACCAGTCAAGGATCCGTCACTTGACACTCAGCCCAGCAGGTGAGGGGCCGGAGACCGGCCCAGCACCTGTTGGACTGAGGTACACCGCCTGGGTAATACCTAGGAGGTCCACCCACCCAGGCCTTGCCACCGGGCTTTCCGGTGGGGCAAGTTTATTGCTTGCTGCCTGAGGCGCCCCTACCGGGGAATGTCGACGGGGTTACTCAGGCAATTTTTAAAATTGCAGGAGTCCCCCTCATTTAGGGGAGCCTGTTAGGTTACCACTTTCCGGCCTTGTGCCACATTTTGCTGAGTGGACAGCAAATAAATATAATCCATTTCAAATGGATAGTACCAGTCAAGGATCCGTCACTTGACACTCAGCCCAACAGGTGAGGGGCCGGAGACCGCTCCGCACCTGTTGGACTGAGGAACACCGCCTGGGTAATACATAGGAGGTTCACCCTCCCAGGCCTTGCCACCGGGCTTTCCGGTGGGGCAAGTTTATTGCTTGTTGCCTGAGGCGCCCCGACCGGGGAATGCCGACGGGGTTACTCAGGCAATTTTTAAAATTGCAGGAGTGCCCCTCCTTTAGGGGAGCCTGCTGGGTTACCACTTTCCGGCCTTGTGCCACATTTTGCTGAGTGGACAGCAAATAAATATAATCCATTTCAAATGGCAGTACCAGTCAAGGATCCGTCACTTGACACTCAGCCCAACAGGTGAGGGGCCGGAGACCGCTCAGCACCTGTTGGACTGAGGTACACCGCCTGGGTAATACCTAGGAGGTCCACCCTCCCAGGCCTTGCAACCGGACTTTCCGGTTAAGCAAGTTTATTGCTTGCTGCCTGAGGCGCCCCGACCGGGGAATGCCGACGGGGTTACTCAGACAATTTTTAAAATTGCAGGAGTGCCCCTCCTTTAGGGGAGCCTGCTGGGTTACCACTTTCCGGGCTTGTGCCACATTTTGCTGAGTGGACAGCAAATAAATATAATCCATCTCAAATGGATAGTACCAGTCAAGGATCCGTCACTGACACTCAGCCCAACAGCTGAGGGGCCGGAGACCGGCCCAGCACCTGTTGGACTGAGGTACACCGCCTGGGTAATACCTAGGAGGTCAACCCTCCCGGGCCTTGCCACTGGGCTTTCCGGTGGGGCAAATTTAATGCTTGCTGCTTGAGGGGCCCCGACCGGGGAATGCCGACGGGGTTACTCAGGCAATTTTTAAAATTGCAGGAGTGCCCCTCCTTTAGGGGAGCCTGCTGGGTTACCACTTTCCGGCCTTGTGCCACATTTTGCTGAGTGGACAGCAAATAAATATAATCCATTTCAAATGGATAGTACCATCCAAGGATCCGTCACTTGACACTCAGCCACACAGGTGAGGGGCCGGAGACCGGCCCAGCACCTGTTGGACTGAGGTACACCGCCTGGGTAATACCTAGGAGGTCGACCCTCCTGGGCCTTGCCACTGGGCTTTCCGGTGGGGCAAGTTTATTGCTTGCTGCCTGAGGCGCCCCGACCGGGGAATGTCGACGGGGTTACTCAGGCAATTTTTAAAATTGCAGGAGTGCCCCTCCTTTAGGGGAGCCTGCTGTGTTACCACTTTCCGGCCTTGTGCCACATTTTGCCGAGTGGACAGCAAATAAATATAATCCATCTCAAATGGATAGTACCAGTCAAGGATCCGTCACTGACACTCAGCCCAACAGGTGAGGGGCCGGAGACCGATACAGCACCTGTTGGACTGAGGTACACCGCCTGGGTAATACCTAGGAGGTCCACCCTCCCAGGCCTTGCCACCGGGCTTTCCGGTGGGGCAAGTTTATTGCTTGCTGCCTGAGGCGCCCCGACTGGGGAATGCCGACGGGGTTACTCAGGCAATTTTTAAATTTGGAGTGCCCCTCCTTTAGGGGAGCCTGCTGGGTTACCACTTTCCGGCTTTGTGCCACATTTTGCTGAGTGGACAGCAAATAAATATAATCCATTTCAAATGGATAGTACCAGTCAAGGATCCGTCACTTGACACTCAGCCCAACAGGTGAGGGGCCGGAGACCGGTCCAGCACCTGTTGGACTGAGGTACACCGCCTGGGTAATACCTAGGAGGTCGACCCTCCTGGGCCTTGCCACTGGGCTTTCCGGTGGGGCAAGTTTATTGCTTGCTGCCTGAGGCGCCCCGACCGGGGAATACCGACGGGGTTACTCAGGCAATTTTTAAAATTGCAGGAGTGCCCCTCCTTTAGGGGAGCCTGCTGTGTTACCACTTTCCGGCCTTGTGCCACATTTTGCTGAGTGGACAGCAAATAAATATAATTCATCTCAAATGGATAGTACCAGTCAAGGATCCGTCACTTGACACTCAGCCCAACAGGTGAGGGGCCGGAGACCGGCCCAGCACCTGTTGGACTGAGGTACACCGCCTGGGTAATACCTAGGAGGTCCACTCTCCCAGGCCTTGCCACCGGGCTTTCCGGTGGGGCAAGTTTATTGCTTGCTGCCTGAGGCGCCCCGACCGGGGAATGCCGACGGGGTTACTCAGGCAATTTTTAAAATTGCAGGAGTCCCCCTCCTTTAGGGGAGCCTGCTGGGTTACCACTTTCAGGCCTTGTGCCACATTTTGCTGAGTGGACAGCAAATAAATATAATCCATCTCAAATGGATAGTACCAGTCAAGGATCCGTCACTGACACTCAGCCCAACAGGTGAGGGGCCGGAGACCGATACAGCACCTGTTGGACTGAGGTACACCCTCCCAGGCCTTGACACCGGGCTTTCCGGTGGGGCAAGTTTATTGCTTGCTGCCTGAGGCGCCCCGACCGGGGAATGCCGACGGGGTTACTCAGGCAATTTTTAAAATTGCAGGAGTGCCCCTCCTTTAGGGGAGCCTGCTGGGTTACCACTTTCCGGCATTGTGCCACATTTTGCTGAGTGGACAGCAAATAAATATAATCCATCTCAAATGGATAGTACCAGTCAAGGATCCGTCACTGACACTCAGCCCAACAGGTGAGGGGCCGGAGACCGATACAGCACCTGTTGGACTGAGGTACACCGCCTGGGTAATACCTAGGAGGTCCACCCTCCCAGGCCTTGCCACCGGGCTTTCCGGTGGGGCAAGTTTATTGCTTGCTGCCTGAGGCGCCCCGACCGGGGAATGCCGACGGGGTTACTCAGGCAATTTTTAAAATTGCAGGAGTGCCCCTCCTTTAGGGGAGCCTGCTGGGTTACCACTTTCAGGCCTTGTGCCACATTTTGCTGAGTGGACAGCAAATAAATATAATCCATTTCAAATGGATAGTACCAGTCAAGGATCCGTCACTTGACACTCAGCCCAACAGGTGAGGGGCCGGAGACCGGCCCAGCACCTGTTGGACTGAGGTACACCGCCTGGGTAATACCTAGGGGGTCGACCCTCTTGGGCCTTGCCACTGGGCTTTCCGGTGGGGCAAGTTTATTCCTTGCTGCCTGAGGCGCCCCGACCGGGGAATGCCGACGGGGTTACTCAGGCAATTTTTAAAATTGCAGGAGTGCCCCTCCTTTAGGGGAGCCTGCTGGGTTACCACTTTCCGGCATTGTGCCACATTTTGCTGAGTGGACAGCAAATAAATATAATCCATCTCAAATGGATAGTACCAGTCAAGGATCCGTCACTGACACTCAGCCCAACAGGTGAGGGGCCGGAGACCGATACAGCACCTGTTGGACTGAGGTACACCGCCTGGGTAATACCTAGGAGGTCCACCCTCCCAGGCCTTGCCACCGGGCTTTCCGGTGGGGCAAGTTTATTGCTTGCTGCCTGAGGCGCCCCGACCGGGGAATGCCGACGGGGTTACTCAGGCAATTTTTAAATTTGGAGTGCCCCTCCTTTAGGGGAGCCTGCTGGGTTACCACTTTCCGGCTTTGTGCCACATTTTGCTGAGTGGACAGCAAATAAATATAATCCATTTCAAATGGATAGTACCAGTCAAGGATCCGTCACTTGACACTCAGCCCAACAGGTGAGGGGCCGGAGACCGGCCCAGCACCTGTTGGACTGATGTACACCGCCTGGGTAATACCTAGGAGGTCGACCCTCCTGGGCCTTGCCACTGGGCTTTCCGGTGGGGCAAGTTTATTGCTTGCTGCCTGAGGCGCCCCGACCGGAGAATACCGACGGGGTTACTCAGGCAATTTTTAAAATTGCAGGAGTGCCCCTCCTTTAGGGGAGCCTGCTGGGTTACCACTTTCCGGCCTTGTGCCACATTTTGCTGAGTGGACAGCAAATAAATATAATTCATCTCAAATGGATAGTACCAGTCAAGGATCCGTCACTGACACTCAGCCCAACAGGTGAGGGGCCGGAGACCGATACAGCACCTGTTGGACTGAGGTACACCGCCTGGGTAATACCTAGGAGGTCCACCCTCCCAGGCCTTGCCACCGGGCTTTCCGGTGGGGCAAGTTTATTGCTTGCTGCCTGAGGCGCCCCGACCGGGGAATGCCGACGGGGTTACTCAGGCAATTTTTAAAATTGCAGGAGTGCCCCTCCTTTAGGGGAGCCTGCTGGGTTACCACTTTCAGGCCTTGTGCCACATTTTGCTGAGTGGACAGCAAATAAATATAATCCATTTCAAATGGATAGTACCAGTCAAGGATCCGTCACTTGACACTCAGCCCAACAGGTGAGGGGCCGGAGACCGGCCCAGCACCTGTTGGACTGAGGTACACCGCCTGGGTAATACCTAGGGGGTCGACCCTCCTGGGCCTTGCCACTGGGCTTTCCGGTGGGGCAAGTTTATTCCTTGCTGCCTGAGGCGCCCCGACCTGGGAATGCCGACGGGGTTACTCATGCAATTTTTAAAATTGCAGGAGTGCCCCTCCTTTAGGGGAGCCTGCTGGGTTACCACTTTCAGGCCTTGTGCCACATTTTGCTGAGTGGACAGCAAATAAATATAATCCATTTCAAATGGATAGTACCAGTCAAGGATCCGTCACTTGACACTCAGCCCAACAGGTGAGGGGCCGGAGACCGGCCCAGCACCTGTTGGACTGAGGTACACCGCCTGGGTAATACCTAGGGGGTCGACCCTCCCAGGCCTTGCCACCGGGCTTTCCGGTGGGGCAAGTTTATTGCTTGCTGCCTGAGGCGCCCCGACCGGGGAATGCCGACGGGGTTACTCAGGCAATTTTTAAAATTGCAGGAGTCCCCATCCTTTAGGCAGCCTGCTGGGTTACCACTTTCCGGCCTTGTGCCACATTTTGCTGAGTGGACAGCAAATAAATATAATCCATTTCAAATGGATAGTACCAGTCAAGGATCCTTCACTTGACACTCAGCCCAACAGGTGAGGGGCCGGAGACCGCCCAGCACCTGTTGGACTGAGGTACACCGCCTGGGTAATACCTAGGAGGTCAACCCTCCCAGGCCATTCCACCGGGCTTTCCGGTGGGGCAAGTTTATTGCTTGCTGCCTGAGGCGCCCCGACCGGGGAATGCTGACGGGGTTACTCAGGCAATTTTTGAAATTGCAGGAGTGCCCCTCATTTAGGGGAGCCTGCTGGGTTACCACTTTCCGGCCTTGTGCCTCATTTTGCTGAGTGGACAGCAAATAAATATAATCCATTTCAAATGGTAGTACCAGTCAAGGATCCGTCACTTGACACTCAGCCCAACAGGTGAGGGGCCGGAGACCGCTCAGCACCTGTTGGACTGAGGTACACCGCCTGGGTAATACCTAGGAGGTCCACCCTCCCAGGCCTTGCCACCGGGCTTTCCGGTGGGGCAAGTTTATTGCTTGCTGCCTGAGGCGCCCCGACCGGGGAATGCCGACGGGGTTACTCAGGCAATTTTTAAAATTGCAGGAGTGCCCCTCCTTTAGGGGAGCCTGCTGGGTTACCACTTTCCGGCCTTGTGCCACATTTTGCTGAGTGGACAGCAAATAAATAAAATCCATTTCAAATGGATAGTACCAGTCAAGGATCCGTCACTTGACACTCAGCCCAACAGGTGAGGGGCCGGAGACCGGCCCAGCACCTGTTGGACTGAGGTACACCGCCTGGGTAATACCTAGGAGGTCCACCCTCCCAGGCCTTGCCACCGGGCTTTCCGGTGGGGCAAGTTTATTGCTTGCTGCCTGAGGCGCCCCGACCGGGGAATGCCGACGGGGTTACTCAGGCAATTTTTAAAATTGCAGGAGTGCCCCTCCTTTAGGAGAGCCTGCTGGGTTACCACTTTCCGGCCTTGTGCCACATTTTGCTGAGTGGACAGCAAATAAATATAATCCATTTCAAATGGATAGTACCAGTCAAGGATCCGTCACTTGACACTCAGCCCAACAGGTGAGGGGCCGGAGACCGACCAGCACCTGTTGGACTGAGGTACACCGCCTGGGTATATACCTAGGAGGTCCACCCTCCCAGGCCTTGCCACCGGGCTTTCCGGTGGGGCAAGTTTATTGCTTGCTGCCTGAGGCGCCCCGACCGGGGAATGCCGACGGGGTTACTCAGGCAATTTTTAAAATTGCAGGAGTGCCCCTCCTTTAGGGGAGCCTGCTGGGTTACCACTTTCCGGCCTTGTGCCACATTTTGCTGAGTGGACAGCAAATAAATATAATCCATCTCAAATGGATAGTACCAGTCAAGGATCCGTCACTGACACTCAGCCCAACAGGTGAGGGGCCGGAGACCGGCCCAGCACCTGTTGGACTGAGGTACACCGCCTGGGTAATCCCTAGGAGGTCCACCCTCCCAGGCCTTGCGACCGGGCTTTCCGGTGGGGCAAGTTTATTGCTTGCTGCCTGAGGCGCCCCGACCGGGGAATGCCGACGGGGTTTCTCAGGCAATTTTTAAAATTGCAGGAGTGCCCCTGCTTTAGGGGAGCCTGCTGGGTTACCACTTTCCGGCCTTGTGCCACATTTTGCTGAGTGGACAGCAAATAAATATAATCCATTTCAAATGGATAGTACCAGTCAAGGATCCGTCACTTGACACTCAGCCCAACAGGTGGGGGGCAGGAGACCGCCCAGCACCTGTTGGACTTAGGTACACCGCCTGGGTAATACCTAGGAGGTCCACCCTCCCAGGCCTTTCCACCGGGCTTTTCGGTTGGGCAAGTTTATTGCTTGCTGCCTGAGGCGCCCCGACCGGGGAATGCCGACGGGGTTACTCAGGCAATTTTTAAAATTGCAGGAGTGCCCCTCCTTTAGGGGAGCCTGCTGGGTTACCACTTTCCGGCCTTGTGCCACATTTTGCTGAGTGGACAGCAAATAAATATAATCCATTTCAAATGGATAGTACCAGTCAAGGATCCGTCACTTGACACTCAGCCCAGCAGGTGAGGGGCCGGAGACCGCCCAGCACCTGTTGGACTGAGGTACACCGCCTGGGTAATACCTAGGAGGTCAACCCTCCCAGGCCATTCCACCGGGCTTTCCGGTGGGGCAAGTTTATTGCTTGCTGCCTGAGGCGCCCCGACCGGGGAATGCCGACGGGGTTACTCAGGCAATTTTTAAAATTGCAGGAGTCCCATCCTTTAGGCAGCCTGCTGGGTTACCACTTTCCGGCCTTGTGCCACATTTTGCTGAGTGGACAGCAAATAAATATAATCCATTTCAAATGGATAGTACCAGTCAAGGATCCTTCACTTGACACTCAGCCCAACAGGTGAGGGGCCGGAGACCGCCCAGCACCTGTTGGACTGAGGTACACCGCCTGGGTAATACCTAGGAGGTCAACCCTCCCAGGCCATTCCACCGGGCTTTCCGGTGGGGCAAGTTTATTGCTTGCTGCCTGAGGCGCCCCGACCGGGGAATGCTGACGGGGTTACTCAGGCAATTTTTGAAATTGCAGGAGTGCCCCTCATTTAGGGGAGCCTGCTGGGTTACCACTTTCCGGCCTTGTGCCACATTTTGCTGAGTGGACAGCAAATAAATAAAATCCATTTCAAATGGATAGTTCCAGTCAAGGATCCGTCACTTGACACTCAGCCCAACAGGTGAGGGGCCGGAGACCGGCCCAGCACCTGTTGGACTGAGGTACACCGCCTGGGTAATACCTAGGAGGTCCACCCTCCCAGGCCTTGCCACCGGGCTTTCCGGTGGGGCAAGTTTATTGCTTGCTGCCTGAGGCGCCCCGACCGGGGAATGCCGACGGGGTTACTCAGGCAATTTTTAAAATTGCAGGAGTGCCCCTCCTTTAGGGGAGCCTGCTGGGTTACCACTTTCCGGCCTTGTGCCACATTTTGCTGAGTGGACAGCAAATAAATATAATCCATCTCAAATGGATAGTACCAGTCAAGGATCCGTCACTGACACTCAGCCCAACAGGTGAGGGGCCGGAGACCGGCCCAGCACCTGTTGGACTGAGGTACACCGCCTGGGTAATCCCTAGGAGGTCCACCCTCCCAGGCCTTGCGACCGGGCTTTCCGGTGGGGCAAGTTTATTGCTTGCTGCCTGAGGCGCCCCGACCGGGGAATGCCGACGGGGTTTCTCAGGCAATTTTTAAAATTGCAGGAGTGCCCCTGCTTTAGGGGAGCCTGCTGGGTTACCACTTTCCGGCCTTGTGCCACATTTTGCTGAGTGGACAGCAAATAAATATAATCCATCTCAAATGGATAGTACCAGTCAAGGATCCGTCACTTGACACTCAGCCCAACAGGTGAGGGGCCGGAGACCGCCCAGCACCTGTTGGACTGAGGTACACCGCCTGGGTAATACCTAGGAGGTCCACCCTCCCAGGCCTTGCCACCGGGCTTTCCGGTGGGGCAAGTTTATTGCTTGCTGCCTGAGGTGCCCCGACCGGGGAATGCTGACGGGGTTACTCAGGCAATTTTTGAATTTGCAGGAGTGCCCCTCATTTAGGGGAGCCTGCTGGGTTACCACTTTCCGGCCTTGTGCCTCATTTTGCTGAGTGGACAGCAAATAAATATAATCCATTTCAAATGGTAGTACCAGTCAAGGATCCGTCACTTGACACTCAGCCCAACAGGTGAGGGGCCGGAGACCGCTCAGCACCTGTTGGACTGAGGTACACCGCCTGGGTAATACCTAGGAGGTCCACCCTCCCAGGCCTTGCCACCGGGCTTTCCGGTTGGGCAAGTTTATTGCTTGCTGCCTGAGCGGCCCCGACCGGGGAATGCCGACGGGGTTACTCAGGCAATTTTTAAAATTGCAGGAGTGCCCCTCCTTTAGGGGAGCCAGCTGGGTTCCCACTTTCCGGCCTTGTGCCACATTTTGCTGAGTGGACAGCAAATAAATATCATCCATTTTAAATGTGGAAATTGATGAATCGCACAGGTAAGAAATTCATTTTTATACTATGAAAAGGTTAGTAATTGCAATTAAGAATAGGAAATTGGATAAAAAAATTTTTTGTAACATGTCTTCTTCCTAAGATTAAGGGTGGTGATGTTTGATCAACACTGCGGGGGAGCCATGATGTAATATACTGTTTTGTTTTTAAATCCCCGCAACAGCGTTTCATGGTAAAGAACTGATGATCCCTTGAAAAATAAAAAAAATGGTATTATAGTAAATTCGAGAGAGTTGATGCAGTGACTGCAGGTGATTAAATGACTTACTGACTAGATGGTTTTTTAAACGAATGATAAAAAGTAATTTTTTGTATGGTTTCAAATGTTAAAAACTTCAAAGACTATATATATATATATATATATATATATATATATATATATATATATATATATATATATACATATATATATGTATATATACCAATATATATATATATATATATATAGATAGATAGATAGATAGATACGAATATATATATATATATATATATATATATATATATATATATATATATACATATATATATGTATATATACCAATATATATATATATATATATATATACATATATATATGTATATATACCAATATATATATATATATATATATAGATAGATAGATAGATACGAATATATATATATATATATATATATATATATATATATATATATATATATATACCAATATATATATATATATATATATATATACATATACCAATATAGAGAAAATAAAAAAGGAATAAACCGTATTATGTGTTCACCAACGTTTCGTCTTTATTTCGAGACTTCCTCTGGGTGAATGAGATTAAGAAACCAAAAAATATACCAGTACAAAAAATATTTGAAAAAGTTTCACGTGCACAGTGTGACGCAGTTCTATTTAAGAGAAACGGAAAAATTGATGTTGGAAATTCAAAAAGGAATGGGGGCTGGCGCTGTTAAAGAGAAAGGAAATTTCATTCCTGTTACAAACTTATATTTAAATTTCAACAGATATATCTTTTTCCCAATAAGAATATAAACTTGCGTTCATAGTTTTAAAATTAAATTAACGACTATATGACGTCACTAAAATTTCCTTTCTCTTTAACAGCGCCAGCCCCCCTTCCTTTTTGAATTTCCAACATCAATTTTTCCGTTTCTCTTAAATAGAACTGCGTCACACTGTGCACGTGAAACTTTTTCAAATATTTTTTGTACTGGTATATTTTTTGGTTTCTTAATCTCATTCACCCAGAGGAAGTCTCGAAATAAAGACGAAACGTTGGTGAACACATAATACGGTTTGTTCCTTTTTTATTTTCTCTATTTTGTCGGAATACTATTTTATATTATTTTCATCATACCAATATATATATATATATATATATATATATATATATATATATATATATATATATATATATATATATATATATATATATACACGAATATATATATATATATATATATATATATATATATATATATATTAAGTAAAGTGATTTTCAATTTAAAAATTAAAAAAAATTTTTTTAAATTTAAAACTCAAATTTTAATTAAATTAAAAATCAGTTTCATAAGAAGGAACAACAACAAAGTCAATTATCTGTACGATCGTTTCGGAAATCCGTGCTTTTTATTTGTGGTATACATGAAGTTATGTAGAACAATTATATATAGTTTTTTTGGTAAGCACGGTCTCCTCATCAGCAAATTTAGGAGGATTTTTATTGAATTTAAAAGACACCATAAATAAACCTAGCATTAAAAGTAAGGCAGATGAATCTTTTAGTTTTTCTTTTTTTGAAATAAGGAACTGTGTTTAAAGTAGTCATTTAGATGTTTGCTATAGCTTTTTATTTTATTGAATGATGAATTTTAAAAGGGTGACGCTCGTGCAGTAAATTGTTTCCGTTAGCGTATTTTGATTTAAAGACGCTACAGTTAATATATATAGAGAGAATATTTATTTTGCAAGTTTTTAATGGGAGATAATTGTCATGTATTATTGACTTTATTTATTATTTGATTTATGGGTCTAAGGGAGGTAATTGGTCTAACTTAATTTATTTAAAAAAAAATTGTAATCTATTTTTACTAATGAGTAAATAGATTACAATTTTTTTTTAATAAATTAAGTTAAAAGCTATAGCAAACATCTAAATGACTACTTTAAACACAGTTCCTTATTTCAAAAAAAGAAAAACTAGAAGGGGTTTGTATTACTGTACACTGGTTTGTATTACTGTACACATAGATTCGAAAAAGTTGTCAAAAAACAAATATATAACAAATAAATGTTATCAAAGGCAAGATAAGTTACTTTTCTGCCAAACTGGCTAGCGATTTTCTGGACATTTCTTTCTCCTGATCTCGCGGGGTTTTTTTAAATCTCAGTTGACAACATTGCATCACTAAAAAAAACACCACAGGCTTAATGTAAACAGAATGTGTTTACAATATCGGTAAATTTTCAATAGGTTTATTGATAATGTAACCAGGTGATTGAACTTTAATTTAAATTAACCACACGTGGTCGCAAAATGAATGCCGACGCTCAAAGTGTATACACATTTTGATTCCTCCTTTTACTTAAAAATTCACCAAAAACCAGGAAATTAACGAATTTTAATGAAAATTGCAGTATTTTTCAAATAATAATCGCAGAATATAATGAACTAATTATTTTTACTTAACTCTTGGTGAAAATGTTTTATTTTGTTTAAACAAAAAATACCTTTACTAAAGTTATGGTTTTCAGTAGTAAATAAAAAACCGCAAGAATTCATTTTTGCTTTTTTTAAAGCATCGTAATTTGTAACGATAAAAAATAATTTTTACAGTAACATTACGAAAAAAGCCCCCAAAGTCCGTATTAATGTATTCGATATAACTCGAAGAAAAATGAATTATCGGATACTATTCAGGAAATTAAAGATTCAATTAGATTCCTATTTCAGTAACCTAAATTATTTAAGGTGAAATGAGTTTAGGAATTTATAGCCAAACATAAATCTTTGTTTTTTTGGTAAATATCCAGATACGCTACTACAGAACACCGACCACTCTAATTTGTTGGGGGGGGGGGGTGATGTGATGTTCGGGCGCGCGCGCGCCAACATCACATCCGCTCCCCCCCCCCCGCTCGCGCCCCAATGTACAAAGTAAAATCTTCGGAAAATGTTAAATGGTGTTCTAATTGGTAAATGTCGGTGACTTACTTACGGAAAATTTGAAAATTCGATGTTCCAGGTAAAAAAAAAAACAGATAAATTACCCCCCCCTACTCCAACTTGGTGTGCTTTCCTTTTCTTATTTTATTTCTTTTTCAGCTAATTTTAAATTTTCCACCCAAAAAGCGCTATAATGTACTTTTGAAAATTAGAAAATTCTATGTCCTGGAAAAAAAATCCCCTCCCCCCAACATAGTTTGCTTGGTGAAGCCGTCGTTTATGCTACAGCGTGCACGCGCGTAGCATAAACGGATGCTGCAAAATGGTGGAAAGAAGTTCGTGGGTTCAGGGGTAAATACCATGCAAACGGTAAATTTGCCCCAAGTTTGACTATCAGATTCGTTGTCAGCGACCTCAATTACCTATAAAAAAAACAAATTAGAGTGGTCGGTGTTCTGTTGTAGCGTATCTGGATATTTATCTTTTTTTTTCTTGCTTAAAAAAAATAGCATAAATACAGTAAGTTAGGTAAACTGACTTTTTCGTTTAAAAATGGAATTATTTCCCTTTCGTTATTAACTTAAAAAAAAAAAAAAAATTTAATAAATATTTTGTCGGGTTTGTATTACTGTACACATAGATTCGAAAAAGTTGTCCGAAAAAGAAATATATAACAAATAAATGTTATCAAAGGCAAGATAACTTACTTTTCTACCAAACTGGATATATTTTTCGTGTTTTTATTCAATGTAACATGTTTATTCAGCTCGAAAACCATACAGTGTTTACCGATATATTGGAACATTCAAGATGGCGTCTGATTCTCTCTTTAACACGGTAAGTGTGGGAAAAGATGTTATAAATAAAAAAAACGGATAAAATACTGTTAAAAACTAGCTCAATATATGTTACCGTGGCATAAGTTGACATATATTCGGCGGGTTTTTAATAGTATTTTGTATAGTTTAACACCTTTTTCCATACTTACGGTGTTAAAGAGGTTGTGAGACGCCATCTTGAATTTTCGAATACATCGGTAAACACTGTATGTTTTTCGAGCTGAATAAATATGTTACATTGAATAAAAACACAAAAAAATATATCCAGTTTGGCAGAAAAGTAACTTATCTTGCGTTTGATAACATGTATTTGTTATATATTTGTTTTTTGACAACTTTTTCGAATCTATGTGTACAATAATACAAACACCCATTTTGTGTTTTATATACATAAAGTACAATTGTTGAATGTTACGGTTTCGATTATATTCGTTTGGGGGGGGGGCACAATTAAAAAATTAAGAAAGATTAAAATGAAGCGAAATTTAAGTTTCCGTTCCATGTTTACAACAACCGTAAAACAGTGCATACTCAGCAAGTTTTATCGTAATTTATAAGCATATTGAAACATTAAAGCAACATTTTATTTATTTATTTATTTCTTTTTGCATAATTAATGATGGGAGTATTTTTCTGTTTATTTTCTTAACATCTGTTGAAAAAAAATAATTTGTACATTCTCTTGAAAAAAAATAATAAAATTTTCTCTACTTTCACATGTGTTCCATTTTAACAAACTGAGCCACAGCAACGCGTGGCCGGGTACAGCTAGTATATATATATATATATATATATATATATATATATATATATATATATATATATATATATATATATATATTACATCTGGTTGAGATTACTTTACTTGTAAATATTAACTCTTTAATATTTATAATATATATTATGTTTACCATTTTGATTACCTTGGTAAACTTATTGTAATTTTTATTTCATATATATATATATATATATATATATATATATATATATATATATATATATATATATATATATATATATATATTAAATAAAATAATTAGCGTTTAAGCAAATTAGATGGAGAGCAGAAGGTTGTTAAGTATCGATTTATTCATATTCATATCCTCGTGTCAGGACATTTTTCAACATTTCATTACTTCTCTATCAAAGGAAGAGGTAATACATGGGCGGGTGCTAAACACACACACACACACACACACACACACACACACACACACACACACACACACACACACACACACATATATATATTAGCAGTATCAGAATTTTTGTAGGAATTTTTGACACCCCTAACACGAAACTGCGAATACAATATAAAAATCTCGTAATTTCTCTGTTAAAAGTGGGTTATTTATTTTATTTATGGATTATACTTCCAAAATAAACTATTAAAGTTGTTTTAAAAGTAATAGAAATATTTTTTTTTAAAACAGTAATGAATTTTCCGAACTCAATATTTTTCAATTTTTAAACTTTAAAAATCTATCAAAATTTTTCTATTGATTCTATTTTTACGATATTTTCAGGATCAATGTGAAATTTTATGTTCTTTCCAAAAAACCGAATATAATATTTTAGACAAATGTTTTTTTTTTTAAATTCACGCCCCCCCCCAAGTGTCACCCATTTTGAAATGTCTATTGAAAAGTAAATAATTAATTTATGTCGGGGAGTTTTATATATCACAAATTGAAGAGAAAAGGTCAATAAATAATATATTCAAATTTAAAACAAAAAGAAAATCGCTTTTTTAGAAATTTACCTGTAAAGTCCGAAGTTTAAACCTTATTTTATAAGAATACATTGTTTTTTTTTCGTCTTTTTTTTTGTCTTTTTTTTTTAATGAAACCTTGGTCCTTGCTCCTTTAATTGAAAAAATAATTAGGGCTTGAATTACATTTTTCAAGGAGTTATAAGCTTGGAAAGACAGGGGGTCGAATAATTCACGCCTCTCATTTTGAAATGTATATTAAAAAAGTTTTACGTCTGGAATTATAAGTTAAGGTCATCGTAGAGTTAACGGAATCGAATCTGATAAAAATAAGTCGCAATTTTCATAATGTAATCATGTGATTATTGTTTTGTTTCTTGTTGGTTCAAATCTAGTTTTTGTTATTTGATTGACTTCGTTATTTGTTCAATTCCTTCCTTTTTGAATTGTTTATGTGAAATATTCAGTTTTGCATTTTTTATATTTGAATTATTTGGATTACTGTTCTCATCTTGGATGTAAACAGTAGTTCGACTAATCCAAATGATAATGAAATGTTCAATCTTTTACACGAGGAACAAAGTAATGATTACACCGTTTTACGATGAACATAAGTTCTTTGTTCTGAAGCAGTTGATTTTTTCTTCTTATAATAATTTCACGTTTAAATCGTGTTTTTCATCTTTTAATTTTGATTCTTTTATATTTTCATATATTTAATTGCTTAATGAATTGAACACACAAAACAAAAGTTGTATCAATTTACTAAATATTATATTAAGAAATCCTAACAGCAATTTTTTGCGTTGAACACAAAAGAAAAACGATTTTTTTTCGTATTATATTCCTGGAATGGAAGGTAAGTTTTTTTGTTTGTTTTTTTTTTACAAAAAATATAATTTAATAACGTTAAAATAATTTTAAATAATTAAAAAAAATATTTTTATTTTAATCCAATATGAAAAATAAATTATTTTTTACGCTTTAAAAAATCCAATTCAATAACTTTAAAAATGATCTGGAGAGTGATCTGCGCTATTTTTTAAATCGTATTTCCAAGTTTAATTAAAGTTTTATGATATGATTTTTATTAAATTGTAAGGATGACGTATAAAATAGGTACAAAAACACTCTCCTCTCCCCCATGTTAAGAATGGCTTTTTAAATAATAACGTTATTATTTACGTCCGGATCACTCTTTGCACTAATACCAAAGAATCCAATTCAATAACTTTTAAAATGATCTGAAATAAGTTTAAGTTTTTGCAATCCCCTCCAAAATATGGATTCTTAAAATAATCGTAAACATTAAAAAGGTTTTATTTTTATTGCAAGCTTAAAAAATATTCACACCTCCCAAATACGAAAATGGTGCTAGTGCACTTATTGATCCGCGCTATTTTTTAAAAAGTATTTTCAATTACATAGTGTTTATTTAAGCAAAACTGACGTAATGTTTTAGAAAATAATATTTACGACAAACACAATAATTTAATTTGGTGCAGAGAGTGATCAGCACTATTTTTTTAAAATCGTATTTCCACGTTTAATTAAAGTTTTATGATATGTTTTTTATTCAATTGTAAGGTTAGAGTACATAATAGGTACAAAACACCCTCCTCTCCCCATGTTAAGAATGGCTTTTCTTTTTTTAAATAATAACGTTATTATTTCAATATGGATCACTCTCTGCATGAGTACCTTTTATTTGAAGTTGGTTTACTTATTGGATAAATGAACAGAAAACACCTTAACTATTATGTCGCTAGAGAATTCCGTTTGAATGTTGATATAATTGGTAAATATTTACAATCGAAGCCAACATAGTTTTAATGCTAAAAAAAAAAATCTTTTTTTTTGTTTGCCATTACGTCTGAAAAGCCATTAAAATATCCCGAAAAATAGAATTAAAAACAATAATTATGAATATTTAAGACTTTGTTATATAAATTTAATGTAAAATTTATTGGCCAATTAGCAAAAATTTAATATAGAAAAAATGGTATTTTTACGACCTGCCCCAGCGTAGTATAAACACTCCCACAACCACTCCATGTTAAGAACGGCTTTCAATGTTATGTGGTGTTTATTCTGAAAACCGTTTTTAACATGGGGCGGTTGGGGTGTTTCTAATACACTGGGGCATGTCATCAAAATTTACCGAAAAAATAATTGGTAAATATTTACAATTGAAGTCAATGTAGTTGTTAAAAAATCAAAATCTATTATTTGTTTGCCTTTTTGTCTGAAAAGCCATTAAAAATATCCCGAAAAATAGAATTAAAAACAAAAAGTATAAATATTATGACTTTGTTATATAAATTTAATGTAAAATGAGCACCCACTTCATGGCCAGATTGCAGTCTGAAAAACATACAATCCGTCGCAGTTTCTAATTTTTGTTGTAGGAGAAAGCGATAGGAAAAACCTTGATTTTAGGATTAGAAAATTTTTTTTGTTTTATTTGGAATATTAATAATATCTTGGTTGTGTTTTTCCACAACGTTTCAGCCGATGTAACCTCCGATTATCTTCAGGTGTATTCGTATTGGATTTAGTGAAAAAAAATTTTTTTTTCAACGTGTGGAAAAAAAAGCAAACAAGAAAGGTATTATAATCCAAATAATAGAAAAAAAAATTCAATCGTTTTTTTCAAAAATGTATATTCCTTATATATATATATATGTATATATATATATATATATATGTGTGTGTGTGTGTGTGTGTGTGTGTGTTTGTATGTATATGTATATATTAGGCACCGCCAAAAATGGCCGCAAAATCAAGTTGTTGTTGTTTTTTAAAACGAAATTACGTTTATTAAAATCCATTATTTCTGAGTAACTTTTTTTTTCCAGAAAGATAAAACCCTGATATTTATCATATAGAAAACAGAATAATGTAAAACTTTTTCTACTATTTTTAATTCAATTTTAAATGTTAAATTTTCCCAAAAAGTTAACAATTGACATTTTTTGTCTTGCACAAAAAACGTACTTAAATATTTAAAAAAAAGGGTTTTTGAAATAATTAATTAATTTATTTATTGTCTAACTAAGATTTAGGATGATTTTCTAAGAGAATATGCAAAAATATTATAAGTACCTGAATTTCAAATAATTCCACTTATTCATATAGGTAACCAGATATTCGCGTTGACGTAGAGTTCAGATCGACTCTGTTTACTAGGCACCGCCAAAACTGGGGGGGCAGGTCAGTACTTTTTGACGGACCGTCTTTTTAAAAATCTTCCAAAAATCAGGTAATTATCCGATCAATACGAAAGTTTCAGCGATTATTAGGAGAAGAATGACCTTTATAACAGTGTACTTATTTTTCATAAACGATATTTATATATATTTTTTTTTTTTTTGCTTACAAAACCCCCCCTTGTTTTGAAGTGGGAACAAATATGCTTAAAATAATCATTTGAAACTGAACAAAACATATTGTGTTGTTGTAAGGGACAGAATTATAGATTTAAAAAAAAAAAAAAAAAAAAAATTGTTTGCATACCTTATTTTGACGTCTGAATATCAGAACTTCGATTGTGTTTAATTATCCCGCTTTTGAGTTTTGAAGTATGAAATTCGGTGAATATGTTAAGTAAAATAATTAATTTAAGTTAAGCAAAACAAAAAAAAAAAATTTTTTATATTTATACGAAAAAAACCATTTTAAAATTTTTGATAAATAAATTAACAATTTTTTTTTAGCGAGCCGAATAATGCATGACCATTATTAAACAGAGCATGCTTTGAATAATCGATACAAAAAAAAAAAATTCGATAAATATTGTGCCCTTTGTGTTAAAAATAGCATCATTTTTTTCGATCTCGTTTGAAAACGTTTGCCGCCTTTCGACTACGGTGGACCAAAAGCGCTGAAATAATTTTTTTTTATTCTGCTTTAAATTGCCCCCTCCCCCCATTTTGGGGAGCCTGGCCCCCACACACATACACATTAAAAACCAAACTCATACAAATGGTCACCCATCTGGTACTGGCCAGCCTCAGCTTAATAATACATTGAAATTTTCGTCACTGAAAAATAAGTTTTTTTGGCCTGTTTAGTCTT
>NC_136527.1:155275499-155337999 GCF_053919585.1 Euprymna scolopes | reverse complement strand
TTTACTAGTGCGTGAGATATAAAGAACTTTAATGGAACATTCGAATATCTATGTATCTCATATAGACTTCACGTGTTACCCCTGGTTGTGGGCCCCTTGATTTCTGAGAACTTCGACTGAAGTAAAATAAAACAAAAAAGGGAAATCCACATTCTTGTGAAGTGTGCGGATATTCTTGTTTTGAAAAATCAAATTTAGTGAAACATATCCGAACTCAAACTGGCATTCTTGTTTCACTAAATCAACGTTAGCGATAATATGGGAAGGCACATTGGCAAAAAAACACATTCTTGTGAAGTTTGTGGGTATGCTTGCTCTCAAAAATCACATTTAGTGAAACATATGCGAACTCACACTGGCGAAAAGCCATATACTTGTGAAGTGTGTGGATATGCTTGTTCTCAAAAATCAAGCTTAGTTAGACATATGAGAACGCACACTGGCGAAAAACCACATTCTTGTAAAGTGTGTGGATATTGTTGTCCTGCAAAATCACATTTAGTGGAACATATGCGCACTCATAGTGGCTTAGTTAAATATATGAGGATGCACACCAGCAAAAAAACACATTCTTGTGTAGTTTGTGCATATTCTTGTTCTACAAAATCAAATTTAGTGAAAAATATGCGAACTCACACTGGCAAAAAGCCATATTCTTGTGAAGTGTGTGAATATTCTTGTTATCAAAAATCAAGCTTAGTTATGCATATGAGAACGCACACTGGCGAAAAACCACATTCTTGTGAAGTGTGTGGATATTCTTCTCCTGCAAAATCACATTTAGTGGAACATATGCGAACTCACACTGGCGAAAAGCCATATTCTTGTGAAGTTTGTGGATATTCTTGTTCTACAAAACAAAGCTTAGTTAGACATATGCGAACGCACACTGGCGAAAAACCACATTCTTGTGAAGTTTGTGGATATTCTTGTTCTACAAAATCACATTTAGTGAAACATATGCGAACTCACACTGGCGAAAAGCCATATTCTTGTGAAGTGTGTGGATATTCTTGTTCTATTAAATACACATTAACGGTACATATGCGAACGCACACCGGCGAAAAACCATATTCCTGTGAAGTTTGTGGATATTCTCGTTCAACAAAATCACAGTTAGTGGAACATATGCGAACTCACACTGGCGAAAAGCCATATTCTTGTGAAGTTTGTGGATATTCTTTTTCTATTAAATCAACATTAATAACACATATGCGAACTCACACTGGCGAAAAGCCATATTCCTGTGAAGTTTGTGGACATTCTTATTCTAATAAGGCAACCTTAGTTAGACATATGAGAAAGCACAATAAGCCCCTGGTTGTGGACCCCTTGGTTTCTGAGAACTTTGACTGAAGTAAAAGAAAGCAAAAAGCCATATTATTGTTAGGTGTGTGGATATTCTTGTTCTATTAAATCAACGTTAGCAATACATATGCGAACGCACACTGACAAAAAACACATTATTGTGAAGTTTGTAGATATTCTTGTTTTGCAAAATCAGTTAGATATATGAGAATGCAGTAGCACTTAAATGGAATATTCGAATATCTATGTATCTCATATAGACTTCAAGTGTTAGTCCCAGGTAGTGGGTCCCTTGATTTCTGAGAACTTTCAACGAAGTAAAATAAAACAAAAAACGGAAAACCATATTCTTGTGAAGTTTTGAATAATTTCCAGAACCACACCACCAGTCTTAGTTGATCAAACTGAACAGTCTGTCCCGTGTGTGGATATTATTGTTCTGGAAAAATTAACGTTATTGACACATATGAGAACTGACAGTGGATATTATTGTTCTACAAAATTAACGTTATTAACACATATGAGAACTGACACTGGATATTATTGTTCTGCAAAATCAACGTAATTGACACATATGAGAAGTTAAGTGTGTGGCTATTCTTGTTCTGTAAAATCACATTTAGTGACACATGAAAACTCGTACTGAACCCATTGAAGCAACTCACAGATCTCTACAGGAGTCTACAGAAAAAAAAGGTGTCCTCAATTCCAAAAACAATGCAAGTCCGAAGCAAAAAATATTACATCAGCATGGCGATTAAAGAATATCATCTGCTGGCTCAGTTTTCAATGTAAAATAGAAGAGATGGAAAAGTTGCAAAAGAACTAGAGGACAAAATAGAAGGCAAGATACAAGCACTTGCCCAAAGGAGAACAAACATAATAATCTCTTCAGAAGTAATGCAATGCTTTTCTACAGAAACTTATAAGAGAGAAAATCACTGTGGAAAAGTTACTAAAAAAGCAAGACCTGGAAGAGTATGGGAAGCCCCTGTTTGAAGATAAGGGATCTAGTGACTTAGAGATCAATTTGATCCTAGAAGAAATAAAAAACAAGCCAGAAAATTCTGATAACATCTAGAATCAAATCTAACATCTGGAATTGAAAAAATGTGGATAAGTTCCAGAATAACAAATTAAAAAAAAAAAACTAGAACACAGATTAAAAGTACGAAAAAAACTAGAATTGACAACTTTCCATTCTTTTATATTTTCATATATTTTATTTCTTAATGAATTGGATACACAAAACTAAAGTTTTATCGATTTACTAAAACTAAAACAAATTTCACTTTTTTAATTGAATTCTTGTAATGAAAGGTAAGTTTGTTTTTTTTAGACATTTAAACAATACCATTCTATATGTTGTAAAATAATCTTAAATATTAAAAAAAAATATTTTTATTTCTTGCAATCTAATAAAAATCTGTTGATTCCATCGTGTTTTATAACAAATGTGAATAAAATTTATGAATTTTAGATTTAAAAAAAATATATTAATTCCATCGTGTTTTATAATAAATGTGAATAAAATTTATGAATTTTACATTTAAAAAATTCCATTCTATATTCAGTTCGATATTTGTTTTTACTTCAAATGTATTTATTTTAAGTACAATGTTCATCTGACATTTGGATTTCTGTCAAAATTTGTTTACTTAAGTAATAATTTTGTGATTTCTGAGAAAATAATGTTTACCATGAACTAAATAATTTACCATAAAAAACATTTAATTCAAAGTTGGTCAAAAACTGGTTTTCGATATTTAATTATTTGAACATTTTATACAATTCTTTTTCTGTCTATAAGTATCTGGAGGATAATGTTTTATTTTTGATATTTTATCCAATTATTAAGATTTTAGAATAGGGGCTAATGGTTTTATAAAGTTTACATAAAATCAATGAACAGAAACTTAATGTTGAAAAAAATCGGTATTTTTTTACAATCTACACAGCATAGTTTATCATCTACGAATTCAAAATCTACTTTATTTTTTGTTATATTTCAAAAGACTAAAAATATCTGCAAAGAAATAATTGATAAAAAATAAATAATTAAAATTTTAGAGTGTGTGATCATTTAACAATATATATTTAATGTAAAATGCGCATCCACTTCGTGGCCAGTTAGTGATCAACAAGACATGTAATCGTTCGTAGTGTCTAAATTTTATGGCATAGGAAAAGAGGAGAGAATGCTCGTGTCACATTTTGTTTTCTTTCTATTTCGAGGGGGAGTATAGCCGATACGTTTTTAAATAACCATTAAGCAAAAACCGATATAAGTCACCCATGTCAACCACACTAATTAAAAAATGTAATCTATTCAGTGTCTCGGTGACTGCTAAATGGGGTATTCATTTTACGTTAAATTTATATAGAAAAGTGATCCCCAATTTTTAAAATCCTATTTACATTATTATTATTATTATTATTTATTTTTTTTGGACCCATAATAATTTATGGGTCCAAAAATAGTAATTGTCCCATTGACTGGGATCCTAGCTATTTACTATTAATATTTATTTGCTTTCCCCCAAACCAAAATGTGACACAAGGTCGTTTTTATGTGGGGTTAAACCAGCTCCCCGAAAAAAAGGCAAAAGGGTACTCTAGTTGGGTCCAAAAATGGTAATTGCCCCAGTATAGACGGTTTCCCCTCCATTGACTGAGACAAATTATCTTAAGTGCAGCATCTGCAGAACAGATACTACAATTTGATCCCGGTCCGAAGGCCAAGAACAACAGGGTAGCTATTTACTATTAAGAATTCCTTTATATTTTTTAATAATTGTTCAAACGTAATGGTAAAAAAAATTAAGGGGGGGTCTACACTGAGTTCGATTGTAAGGATTTACAAAATATATTTTTTTTTTTTTTTATTTTGCATTTTTGTATAACGTTAATATTTTTTGTGTGGCCTGGGAGGCATTTTTACCAAATAATTTTTATTTCGTCTATTTTCATGAGTGTCAATTTTATTTTTAAGAGGGAATTACCAACCAAAAAGACAGAAATCGATATAGACAAAAGACAAGCATGAAAATAACATAAGGAAGTTGGAAAGTCCAAGCAGGGATGCAAGCGACACAAGTATAGCTCATAAAAGGCAACACAACATAACAGCGAGGGATTACTCCCTAGAAACTTTAAAATATCTCGTTTGGAATGTATAAGATAACAATAAAATGTTGATTATATCGTTGGATTGATTTTCAGTATAAAAAATCGATGTATAATTTATAATTGTATGAAATGACAACGGTTGATGATACGGTTCACATTTACAATTTACGTTACGATTTACAGTATAAAAATCGATGCATAGAATAAAATACAAAAAAAATCGATGCATAAAATACCTATAAATTCCTGGATGAATAACTGGCATCATTTCATAGCAATTGAATCGGTTTTTCATCAATTTGTCGATTGGAAGCAAACATGTCTCATAAAAGGTGACACAACCCTCATCGCCATAATAGTGAGATAATACTTCTTAACAATAACAGCCGAATCTTCTCTCTTCCTGCAATATAAAAGCTCTTTATTTTATGAAATATTACTGTCTAGAGTGTAACTTAAAAAGAACAATCAAAATACAGGATGAATTGTTTTCATACCAACTGTATAATTAGGAGGGAAGGACTTCACTCATACGGGAAAGACAACAAGACACAGTAGTTAGCCTCGATAAGCGACGTACATGTGTACCTTTATTGGGTCCGCCATGAACGTCCCTTTTTCTCTCTCCTTCCTGGAGAATTCGGATAAGGGTACATAACTCAATGTTATGTTTACATGTTATTTTTATTTATTTATTTATTTTTTATTTAAAGTATTTTTTTTTATTATTATTATCATTATTATTACCACTATTATTATTATTATTATCATCATCCAAGCTGGAAGGCCTTAAATCTAGACGGTAATCGTCTGTTACGGATAGGTCTAGACCTAGCTTCAGATCTTTCATTCTGCCCTGTATCTGTCATTTTCAGGGGTTCATTCTTTATTTTAGTACCTGGTGTGGAAGGTGGGGTTGGTGCTATTTGTATTTGAGGGTGTTGTTGGCTGTCTGGGCGTACTGGGTTTGAGTTTGTAGGTGACTGTGGGGAATGGATCCTGATTCTGTTTGGTAGGTCATCTGGTAGGGTGTCATCATGAGCCAGGTTGCGGCTATCCGTGCTTATTTTGCGAAGGTAACGGCGGTTTCGGAGTGTGGTTCTTCTGCTGTTATCAACTAATACACGGTATTGTCTGTGGGGGAGAGTTTCAACAATCGTGATAGTGTTATCCCAGCGCAGTAGTTTGTGTCCATGTTGGTTTTGAATTGACACATGTTCCCCAATTCTTATTGCGTTGAGTTGTTGCCTGTTTTCAGTGTGTTTCATGTTGTTGAGGAAACGCTGATTAATGGCCCTCTCGCGCATGTTGGCGAGTTCCAACCATTCACGGCGAAATTTTGTGGGGTTTGGTAAGTGGTCATTCAGGGGACGAGCGAATAGAAGTTCTGATGGTGACGCACCTATGTCAGGTGGTGGTGTGTTGCGATGGAGTAGCAGTGCTTTTGCCACTTCATCCGTATCCAGTGAACCATTTGGGCTAACATTTGTTGTTAATATCCTCTTCATATGCTTGACAGCTGCCTCAGCTCTGCCATTGCTTTGTAGATAATATGCCGACGAGACTCGGAGGGATATGCCCCATGTTTTGAGAAATGTCCTCCACTCATCAGAGTTGTATGGGGGCCCACTGTCACAAGCAATTTCCTCCGGCACACCATAATTCACAAAATACCTGCGTAAAATGTTGCATACTGTGGAGATCCTGGCGTCTTGTTGCATTGAAGATACCTCTGTCCAACCTGAATATCTGTCAGCATACATCATATATTTCCGTCCCGCCATGTTGAAAATATCTTTTACTGTCGACTGGAAAGGGTATTCTGGGTGGACAGGCTCCATTGCAGGTTCTTTATGGTTTGATGGGGCAATTTCGTTACAGTGCTTGCACTGATTGCGCTTTTCCTGCAATTGTGCTCCCATACCAGGCCAGAAAAAAAAACGTTGTCTGGCGTTGCTTCTCATACTGTTGACCCCCTGGTGGCCAACATGGAGTTGGTCGATGAGTTCGCGACGTAGGTTTTTTGGAATTAATATGCGGCCTTCCTTGAATACTAGAGACTGAACTGTGTATAGGTCGTTTCGCATATTCCAAAATTTTTAATATTTGGCTGTAAAAGATCCTTGTGTTCAGGGAATCCTTGTTCTATTGTTTCCACGAGGTTCATGTATTGGTGATCCATCGCGGCTTCTTGCTGTATGCGCACCATCTTGATAGGAGATGTTTCTTGGTTGTATCGGGATTCTATTCCAGCTTGCAACGCTTCTTCTATGCTATCCAGTTCCGCTGCTGCGACCTTGGTGGTATGTGTAGGGATACGGAGCATGGCATTTGCTCCACCATTGGCGTCGCCTGGTATTGATATGGCCCTGAACTGGTACATCAGGGTCTGCTCTCTGATATCTAAAATCCTGGGATTTTTTATTTCGTCCAAGCTACGATCATTGACTATCGGCACAAGGGGTTTGTGATCAATAGCAAGTATCAGGTGGGGGCAGCCTAAAACAAACATTTTGCAGCTTTCCAATCCAAACCTTATAGCTAAAGCTTCCCCTTCAATTGGTGCATACCGGTTCTCAGCAGGTCTAGTGAATCGGGAGCCAGCATATACAACTTTCCAATGTCCTGGCCCACAACGGTGGTCCATTGTGGACGGGCATGCACAAGGATTTTGGAGTAGGGTAAATCCTATTCCTGTTCGACTCCAGTCTGTAGTCAGATATGTTGGGCGATTTATTTCGAATGTTCGAACGCCATCCCGGATGTTTTCTAGGATTGTTTCCTTGGATTGCTGGAAGAGTTGTTCCAATGTATCGTCCCAGTAAAACCTGCTGTTATGTTTCAGTAGTTCTCTGAAGGGTGACATGATGGGTGCTTGGGCAAACGCATATGAAACTTGGTTAATCAAATCAAAGAAAGATCTAACTCCTCTAATGTTTGTCGGTGATGGGAAGTTTCTGATGCCCTCAAGTAATTTTTGAGATGGTTTGTACCCTGTTAAGCTGATGTCGAAGCCAGCAAACTCTACATTGTCTTTTGCGAATTGGAATTTTTCTGGGTTAAATACTATTCCATTTTCAGCACATAGTATGATGTATCTAACGGTATGCCAAAAGGATAGTGCCATATCATCATCCCACAAGATAGAGTCGTCCACACAGCGAGCAACACGAGGGAACCCTTCTGTAATTGTGTCGAATCTCTTTGTGTAACCATCATTGGACGCTTGGAAACCTTGGGGGGGGGGCTCGCAAATACCTGTATCTGCCCCATTCTGTTATGAAAGTGGTGGAATTCCGTGCCTTTACAGCCAGAGGAACACTGGCATCCAGAATAGTTTTCTTTTTTCCTGGAGGTATCGTATTGACAAGATTGAATGGGGAGGGTGTGTGGTGTGTTTCTCGTCTTGTCATTGCATTTAAATTATGGAGGTCGACCGTTCTACGTGGGCTGCCATCTTTTTGGGGCACGGTGATCATTCACATATGACATCTAATTTACATGAGGAAAACACGCTGCTCTCCCCCATCATTATATATAGCCTCCGACTCTCTCGTCAATGACCATCCCTCTTGAAGAAGCCCGCATAAATCGGGCGAAACGTTGAGTATCCAGGTCCTTCGACCTCCATTTTATTTTATTTCATATATATATATATATATATATATATATATATATATATATATATATATATATATATATATATATATAGTAGGGTGCAAGCGGGTTTGTATTACTGTACACATAGATTCGAAAAAGTTGTCAAAAGTTGTCAAAAAACAAATATATAACAAATAAATTTTATCAAAGTCAAGATAAGTTCCTTTTCTACATAACTGGATATGTTTTCAGTGTTTTTATTTAATGTAACATGTTTATTCAGCTCTCAAAACATATTGTGTTTGCCGATGTGATTTATTGAGAAATTCAAAATGGTGCCCGACTCTCTCTTTAACACGGTAAGTTTGGGAAAAGTGCTATAAATATAAAACAAGACAAAATACTGTTAAAAACTCGCTCAATATATATTACCGTGACATAGGTTGACATATATTCGGTGGATTTTTAATAGTATTTTGTCTAGTTTATTATTTATAACACCTTTTACCCGAAATTACCGTGTTAAAGAGAGAGAGAGTCGAGCGCCATTTTGAATTTTCCAATACATCGGTAAACAATGTATGTTTTTCGAGCTGAATAAACATGTTACATTGAATAAAAACACGAAAAATATATCCAGTTTGGTAGAAAAGTAACTTATCTTGTTTTTTATAAGATTTATTTGTTATATATTTGTTTTTTGAGAACTTTTTCGAATCTATGTGTAAACCCGTGCAAGCAAATTACAAGAATGTTGTTCAGTATCGATTTGTGTTCTGTTCTATTTTTCCCATATTCCCATCTGCGAGTGGGGACATTTTACAACATTGCGTTACTTCTCTGTGAAAAGGATACCTCTGTTACAACATTGCACTACGTCTTTATCAAAGGAGGAGATAATACATGGGATGGCGCAAAACATGGCAAGGAAAGCCAGAATAGCGACAACGCGACACATGGCTGAAATGCGCAAACAAACTAGAAACAGTTACTACACTTTCATCGTTAGTCGTTGATTGCATGTAAAACATCAGGTTTAATGGAATTATAAGTTAAGGTCATCGTAAAGTTAACGGAATCGAATCTGATAAAAATAAGTCGCAATTTTCATAATGTAATCATGTGATTATTGTTTTGTTTCTTGTTGGTTCAAATCTAGTTTTTGTTATTTGATTGACTTCGCAATTTGTTCAATTCCATCCTTTTTTAATTGTTTATGTGAAATATTCAGTTTTGCATTTTTTTATATTTGGATTATTTGGATTGCTGTTCTCATCTTGGATGTAAACAGTAGTTCGACTAATCCAAATCATAATGAAATGTTCAATCTTTTACACGAGGAACAAAATAATGATTACACCGTTTTACGATGAACATAAGTTCTTTGTTATGAAGCAGTTGATTTTTTTCTTCTTATAATAATTTCACGTTTAAATCGTGTTTTTTTTTTGTCTTTTAATTTGGATTCTTTTATATTTTCATATATTTAATTGCTTAATGAATTGGACACACAAAACAAAATTTGTAACAATTTACTAAAGATTATATTAAGAAATCCTAACAAACAAATTTTCTGCGTCGTTTGACACAAAAGGAAAACGTTTTATTTTTCGTATAAAATTCCTCGAATGGAAGGTAAGTTTATTTTTTTTTTCACTTTACAACAATATTATTCAACAACGTTAAAATAATCTTAAATATTAAAATAAGTTTATTTTTTATTGCAATCCAATAAAAATATTGGTTTCGTGTATAAAATATAGGCCGTTGATATTCGCAGCCGGCTGCGGCTATTCTAAAATGCTATTCGCAGCCGGTCGCATGAGCTGACCGGAAGTGACGTCAGACAAATCTTAAGTAAATTCTTGGCTAGAATTGTAAAAATAATTTGTTTTCTTTTGTAACAGAATTTAACAATTTCTTTCATTTTGAGCTGCTTTTTTCTCCCGTTTATTTTTGTTTTCTACAATTAATAAACCAGTTTACAAGTAAAAAATAAGTTGTTTTAATTTTTAATTACCAACACAGTGGTGAATCCCATTTTTTATTTTGAGCGGAGAATTTAACATGTCTTTTCATTTTAATTATTTGTTTTAGTTTTTCATTACTAACACAGCGGAGAATTTGGGGTACTCATGCAGAGAACGGCATGGGCGTGGCTTATCACTTGCTCAGTTGCGAAATATTTTTGTTTTTAGTAAATAATTTGTGTTTTTTGGCAAAGTTTATTTTTAATAAAATTAGCGTATTTACTGATATTTTTGAACCGCGATATTACCATTCTTTCATAACACCGATCACTTTAGTCCTGCCTTCTTACACAGGTTTTCGGGTCGCTGACAACGAATCTGATAATCAACCCCACAGCAAATTTACCGTTTAGATGGTATTAACCCCTGGAGACTGGCTCTACCTGTCGCCATTTTACAGGCTTCGTTGCCCGCCCGCTAGGTGTATCAGAATTTTAGGCGGAGTTTTTTACACCCCCCAACAAAAAACTGCGAATAAAATATATAAAACTCGTAATTTCTGTTTTTAAAGTGGGTTGTTTATTTTCCTTATGAAATATACTTCCAAAATAAACTATTACAGTCGTTTAAAACATAATAGAAGTATTATTTTTTATTTTTTAAAAACAATGTTTACAAAATGTCTAAGCGCGTTTCTCCGACAACTTCTTTTTAAAAACAATGTTTACAAAATGTCTAAGCGCGTTTCTCTCGACAACTTCCGGTTTCGCCGCCGGCCGGCTGCGAATAGCATTTTAGAATAGCCGCAGCCGGCTGCGAATAGTCACTTCGTATTTTTATTGGATTGCAATAAAAATAAACTTATTTTAATGTTTAAGATTATTTTTAACATATTGAAGGGAAGTTTTTAAAAAGTGTAAAAATAAAGGAAAAAAAAACTTACCTTAATTCCAAGAATTCAATACGAAAAAGAAATCGAAATGAATTCATTTTTGTTTTGTGTTCAAAACAAAAAAACAAATCCAAACGTTAGGATTTCTATAGTAAATTGATACAATTTTTGTTTTGTGTTCAAAACAAAAAAAATCCAAATGTTAGGATTTCTATAGTAAATCGATACAATTTTGTTTCTGTGAGTCCAATTTTTTAAGAAATAAAATATACGAAAATATAAAAGAATCTTAATTTAAAAAATGAATAACACGATTTAAACGTGAAATTATTTGACGAGGAAATCAACTGCTAAACAAGAATGAATTCAGGTCATCGTACAACGGTGTAATCATTATTTTGTTCCTCGTGTAAAAATGTCCGTTGATTAGTTAAATGTGCCGAATGAAATTTAGAATATATTTGTCAATGTTTAAGGCTTGTTACGATGTATTATGTATATATTACTTTTGTGTGTGCAATTATATTATTATATGTGCAATTATATTATTATATATGCAATTATATTATTATATGTGCAATTTATATAATAAAGATAAAGAAATACAAGTTTATTTTTTTAACTGAACAATTAATTATTATTTGAGTTAGTCGAACTAATATTACCATCCAACATAAGAACAATAGTCCGAATAATCCAAATATTCCTCATAAAAAATTTAAACTAAATATTTCACATAAACAACTAAAATACCGGGAAGGAATTGTACAAACAGCAAAGCCAATGACAAAAATAGATTTGGACAAAGAAATTAAACAATATCAACATGATTACATTATGAAACTTGCAACTTATTGTTATCAAAAGCATATGTCTACTAAACATACAATCAACACCGAGTGTAGTGTACCTGTTCCTGGTTTATTTTCTCACACCAGTTCCGCATTATCATCATTCTGCCGAAAGCTCCCAGGCATTAACCCCGTATTTAAAAAGGGAAATAGCTAATTGTCATTAGTTAAGGCGTCAGGGTTCTGTAAGTGCAAGTGAATTGCTTCTATATTAAATGATGAAAGCTATGGGTTTTTTTTAATACATTTTTCACAACCAATGTTTTAGTGTGTTGTTTTTTTTATATAAATAAGATTAGCCATTTTCAATTAACTTTGTCAGAAATAAACTTTATTTTGTTGACTGCTTTGAATGTAGTCTATCTGATTGTTGAGGTTTGCTCAATTTTCATGAATTATATGTTTTCAGAGACAGGACATTAAAATGAAAGTGTAGTACCTGTTGATTGTTTGTGTACTAATATTAACTATGTTTTGCCGAATCAGATGCATTGTTTTGTTTGTTAGAATATGATACTATGTTTTTGCCTTGTCGTTATTATGACAAACCAAATGCATTTACTCATATAGTTATGTAGATATAGTTTTACTTCGTCTGATGACTTGCAATTCTTTTTGGTGATATTCTTTGCATTCTTTGTTTTGGCTTATGTCAGAGTGCCCATCCCCAATCAGTCAGTTAAGTTTTTTTTTTCGTCATTAAATGCCCCTCCCTCAACTAAGTTTGTATTCTTTCTACAGTAAATGCCTCTCACTCGCCTTAGTGTGCTTTTTTTTACATACCCCTCCATCAGCTATTTTTCTACATAACATGCCCCTTCAACAAAGTCGACTTGTTTTCTACATTGAAAGTGGTCAAGATCAAAGTGTAGTATCTGTTCTTTAGATGCTGCACTTCATTTTCTTGTTCTCTTTCGGTGGAGGAGAAATCCTTCACGACTGAGACAATTTTTATTTTTGTACCTTTTCTCCACGTTAAAAAACGACCCGGGTGTCTAACTCTGTCCCATGGGGAGGCATAGTAAATAGGTACATCTTTACAAAATCATAAATAAAAGTCATGTTGGTTCAAATTGTTTTATACGATTTACCCTTTCTCAGTCAATAGACTTGTCTCTAAAAGCAAACTAAACTTCAGTGTTTTTACAGTACAGTAAAAAGCGTCTTCGCAATGGTCAGAATATTCATGATTACACCAACTACCCGAACTGCGAACTAATCCAGAGGCAGAACAGTGAATCGGCGTCTTCCCAACTACCAAAACTACGAACCCTATAATCGGTGTCAATGTAAATATAGTTTCCAACATATTAGTAGGTATTTCATCATAAGAAAAAAAAACAACAAATCCACTTGATTTACAAACATTTCTTTAACAACACAACTGAGGATACATTTCGTTTTTTGATATTTTAACATTAGTCTTATTAGCAATCATCAAATTTTCTCCTTATAATCTGGCAAACAACACGTCAACTACTGTTTCTGGTGGTGTAATCGAAAGAAACGCTCATGTGGACAATACATATTTAGCTTTTATTAAGTAGCAAAAATTAAAATAGAATAAAAAAAAAACTGAAGTCTGAAAAGGGGAAAGCTGACATTTTCTATTTTCCCACAATAACTACCAAAACTATGAACCGTACAATGTTTATAACTTTTATTACTTTGTAGATTCGTAAAATCATAAACATTAAGCGCGTTTCTCCGATGTTACAAGCAGCCATACATTGATTTTTACGAGTTCACTTTTTTTAAAACTTTTTTAAATTTAAAAATCGATCTAAATTTTTCTATTAGTTCAATTTTTACGTAATTTTCAGGTTCAATGTGAAATTTTATGCTCTTTTCAATAAAGTGAATATAAATTTCTGGTAAAGTTTTTTTTTGTATAATTTTGAGATCAATACCGTCGACTCGACAACTTCCGGTTTCGCCGCCGGCCGGCTGCGAATAGCATTTTAGAATAGCCGCAGCCGGCTGCGAATAGTCACTTCGAAAATATATATGTGACCATGTGGGTCAATGTCAAGTTTATTTCCAACTCCTCAAAAACCTTTAAACTGACGACTTGTCTAGGTTTTCAATGGTGCTGAAAACGAATATCACATGTAAATTTGGGGCAGATAAGTAGTTTTCATGATATGAAGAAATTACTTTTTTTTAAAGTATTGGATAATGAATCACTGTCTTATATAAATTTAGCGTAAAAAAAGCACCCGTCTTCTGGTCACCTAATAATTTGGTCATATAAAACAAATTTTAAAATGAAAAAAAAAAAAAAATGAACGAATCTCTTAGTAAAAAACAACGCCGGTTTTCGGGGGGGGGGGGGCTGAAAACGAATATAACACTTAAAAATTGCTGTATGATCTGAAGAAATTACTTAGTGACCAGAAAGTGGGTACTCATTTTACGTTACTTTTATATAGGAAAGTGATCCCCCACTTATTGAAAAAGTAATTTCTTCATATTATGAAAACTACTTATCTTCCCCAAATTTAAATGTGATATTCGTTTTCAGCATAACCGAAAACCTATTAAAGTTGTCATTTTAAAGTTTTTTGAGGAGTTGGAAAGAAACTTGACATTGACTGAAATGTGTTTATTTAAGTAAAATTAAAATATTAAAATAAGTTTACAATATGAAAGGTAAGTTATTTTTTTACGCTTTAATAAAATCCCATTCAATAACTTTTAAATAATCTGAAACTTTTTTTTGCAATCTCCCCCCGCCCCCATATTGATTTTTAAAATCATATTAAACATAAAAAGGTTTAATTTTATGGCAATCCAATGAAAATATTTATTTCGTCAATAAAAATGTGGGTACTCATGCAGAGAGTGATCCGTGCTGAAATTATAACATTATAAAAAGCTATTCTTAACATATGGAGGGGGGTATATTCTGTACTTTAACCTTACAATTGAATAACAAACATATCATAAAACTTTAATTAAAGTTGGAAATACGATTTAAAAAATAGCGCGGATCACTCTCTGCATTAGCACCAAAATGTGTTTATTTAAGTAAAATTTACGTGATTTCTTCGAAAGTTCTAATGTTAACTGCTTTTTTCAGTATTTAATTGTTTACAAGTGCACTTATTGATCCGTGCTGAGATAATAACGTTATTATTTTAAAAGCCATCCTTAACATGGGGAGGCGAGTGCGTTTTGTACCTATTCTATACTTTAACCTTACAATTGAATAAAAAAACACATATAAAACTTTAATTAAACTTGGAAATATGATTTAAAAAATAGCCCGGATCAGTAAGTGCACTAGCACCGCCTATTTAATATATATATATATATATATATATATATATATATATATATATATATATATATATATATATATATATATATATCTGTATGGGGAGGCGAGGGTGTTTTGTATATTTAACCTTACAATTGAATAATAAAAAAACATGTCATAAAACTTTAATTAAACTTGGAAATATGATTTTAAAAAATAGCCCGGATCAGTAAGTGCACTACCACCGCCTATTTATATATATATATATATATATATATATATATATATATATATATATATATATATATATCTGTATGTATGTGTGTGTGTGTGTGTGTGTGTGTGTGTGTGGATCACTCTCTGCATAAGTAAAGTAAATTAAGATTTAAAAAAAAACGTGCAAGTGGACTTCACAGTCGGCAGCCATTTTGAGTGGAAAACTATGCATTTGCCATTAAAAAAGAAATTTTTTATTACATTTTCACCCCAAACAAGACACATTGCCACTTTGATGTAGGGGGCTACTATCAGGGACATAAGCTACAAGGGTACTACGTGGGAGTTTGGCAGCAAGATGTCGGTTCACCTTACACTTGAACTTCTGCATGTCAGTACAGTTGGGGAAGCAGGAAGCCAGAAGATAATTTTGAAGTCTATCAGTTCTGGGAAAGAAACAATTAGAGTAGAAGGCTTTCATACATCTAAGGATATCTACTGTGTAGGGGTGGGACTTTGCTGCTTGTCAGGTTTGTCGGGGTATTTTCATTAAGGGGGTACAACAGCTTGTAGTTCATCAGAACATCCACCATTAAAATACTTGTAAAACAAGCAGAGGGATACAATATTTCAGGTTCAATCAGGTTGGTGACTCTCTTTTGAACCCTGCCCAGGAGCGATAGACTAGTAGCAGATGCACCAACCCAAATGTCATATCAATACTACATACATGGGCGAATGGTAGCTTTGTAGAGGTATAGGATATTTTCAAGTGTAGGTAACTTTCTAGCAGGGTAGAGAGAGCCCATGTTCTTTGCAGCAGTCTTGGCAATGATATCAATGTATCTATTCCAACACATGTTCCTTGTCTTAACAGAATTAAAAGTAGACTTCATAGTCTAGTGGGTGATGCCATTTTCTCTTCCCTGCAAACTCATTCTCACAGCCCCTCTCTGCTTTATCATTATTTTCATGGCAAGTGCTCGTCTGAGCTCCAGTCTATAGTGCCCCTCGCCAAACTTTCATGAGAAACACTCGTCTAGCTGAAAAAAATTATCAATAATTTCCACCACTCTTTATCTGTGCCTAAACATAAACATAGATTCCATGAACAAAGTTTCTTTCTTAGTATGCACACCTGTGAAACTCTTCTATTTGCCTGCTTTCCAGCTGACTATGATATGGTCATTTTCAAGTCCAACCTAAACAAGTTCTTAATGAGCCGTTTCCCTTAAGTAATCCAATATACCAAATGTTCACTACCAATTATGACGACAGTGTTCCATTGACCACTGTATGCTTATCGACCCTTATCCTCGAGTGACATCTCGGCCTTGATAAATGGTGATTCCTTTGTAAAAAAACATAAGTGAAATGTGGGTATATAACATTTCAAACGTAAAATTTTCATTGACTCTAAAAAATATAATAATTTAAAACTTTTCTTAAACTTGAAAAAATATATTAATTATTATGTAAAAGCAACTTTAAAAAAAAAGCAACTGTTACAAACTCTTAAAAACTGGGGTCGCAAATTTAAATCCAACATGTTTCAGAACTTTCTTAGAACATATTCTGTGGAGATCATAAAATTCTATAAAGTCTCTCCCATAAACAATTTGTGCTCTAGTTCTAATTAAATAACTTTATACCTCTTAAGTCTGCACTTTATAAACCACACACAAAATGTATAGTGCCAGCTCAGAAATGTTAAGTAAGCCTATCTAATCCAATGCTCACCAAACAATGAAGTAAAACCGCACAATATATATATTGTCTGATTATTATGAGAAGATGAATTAGTATTGATAAAATACATAAACATTTTAAGGGTCAATCGATTTGGCAGGTGAGTTGTTACACACGCCTTACACATAATACAAATTATCAAAGATACCATTGGCTTATTTTATAAACAACTCTTACACCATTACGAATTTTATGACGTCATACCACCTGGTGTGAACATCATAAACAATATGCAAAATGGATATTGGTAGCTGAAAATGAGAACTAGACTTTGTCAAGCTGCACATTAGCTAACTTTATTGTTAACGACGTCTGGTATTTTATATGTAACATTATATCAAGTTATAACTTCTTTTTAATTTACACATACAAACAATAAAGATGATATTTAATGACAATATGGATATTCAGCCTTCATTGAATTATCATATATTTTTAAATATGAAACTTGCTTATCCACTGTTAATTTTATTACTTAATATCATCTCAGCACTATATAAACGACATTCAAAATTGATTGCAGCAGATAAATCATTAGGTGTAACAACCCTAAAAAAACATCCACAGTAAAGGGAGACATAATTTAAAGTAGTTAACAAGCTGGTTGTAAGGATGAACTAACTATAATCAGCAGTGCTTGCCGCTCTGTCTACACAAAACACGGCTGACAGTTAATGTACGTTAAATATTGACAAGATACAGAAACAAAGATTAACTTGTTTGACTTCTTGATCTTCATCAATTCTCTGTTCAGGGACTTCGTTATGAATGAAGAAACTTGGATTTCTTAAAATAAAAGTAAAAAAAGAACCCAATTCTGTTGCATTAAATTATTATGAATATTAAACGTTCGGTGAAATAATTCGTTGAATGAAAAACTGTTGATTTCTAAACATAAAAGTAAAAAATATAAAAACCCAATTCTGTTGCATTAAATTATTATGAATATTAAACGTTCAATGAAATAATTCGTTGTATGAAAAACTGTTGATTTCTAAACATAAAAGTAAAAAATATAAAAAACCAATTCTGTTGTATTAAATTATTATGAATATTAAACGTTCGGTGAAATAATTCGTTGAATGAAAAACTGCTGATTTCTAAACATAAAAGTAAAAAAATATAAAAAACCAATTCTGTTGTATTAAATTATTATGAATATTAAACGTTCGGTGAAATAATTCGTTGAATGAAAAACTGTTGATTTCTAAACATAAAAGTAAAAAATATAAAAACCCAATTCTGTTGCATTAAATTATTATGAATATTAAACGTTCGGTGAAATAATTCGTTGAATGAAAAACTGTTGATTTCTAAACATAAAAGTAAAAAATATAAAAACCCAATTCTGTTGCATTAAATTATTATGAATATTAAACGTTCGGTGAAATAATTCGTTGAATGAAAAACTGTTGATTTCTAAACATAAAAGTAAAAAATATAAAAACCCAATTCTGTTGCATTAAATTATTATGAATATTAAACGTTCAATGAAATAATTCGTTGAATGAAAAACTGTTGATTTCTAAACATAAAAGTAAAAAATATAAAAACCCAATTCTGTTGCATTAAATTATTATGAATATTAAACGTTCGGTGAAATAATTCGTTGAATGAAAAACTGTTGATTTCTAAACATAAAAGTAAAAAAATATAAAACCCAATTCTGTTGCATTAAATTATTATGAATATTAAACGTTCGGTGAAATAATTCGTTGAATGAAAAACTGTTGATTTCTAAACATAAAAGTAAAAAATATAAAACCCAATTCTGTTGCATTAAATTATTATGAATATTAAAAGTTCAATGAAATAATTCGTTGAATGAAAAACTGTTGATTTCTAAACATAAAAGTAATAAATATAAAAACCCAATTCTGTTGCATTAAATTATTATGAATATTAAACGTTCGGTGAAATAATTCGTTGAATGAAAAACTGTTGATTTCTAAACATAAAAGTAAAAAATATAAAACCCAATTCTGTTGTATTAAATTATTATGAATATTAAAAGTTCAATGAAATAATTCGTTGAATGAAAAACTGTTGATTTCTAAACATAAAAGTAATAAATATAAAAACCCAATTCTGTTGCATTAAATTATTATGAATATTAAACGTTCGGTGAAATAATTCGTTGAATGAAAAACTGTTGATTTCTAAACATAAAAGTAAAAAATATAAAACCCAATTTTGTTGCATTAAATTATTATGAATATTAAACGTTCGGTGAAATAATTCGTTGAATGAAAAACTGTTGATTTCTAAACATAAAAGTAAAAAAATATAAAACCCAATTCTGTTGCATTAAATTATTATGAATATTAAAAGTTCAATGAAATAATTCGTTGAATGAAAAACTGTTGATTTCTAAACATAAAAGTAATAAATATAAAAACCCAATTCTGTTGCATTAAATTATTATGAATATTAAACGTTCGGTGAAATAATTCGTTGAATGAAAAACTGTTGATTTCTAAACATAAAAGTAAAAAATATAAAAACCCAATTCTGTTGCATTAAATTATTATGAATATTAAACGTTCGGTGAAATAATTCGTTGAATGAAAAACTGTTGATTTCTAAACATAAAAGTAAAAAATATAAAAACCCAATTCTGTTGCATTAAATTATTATGAATATTAAACGTTCGGTGAAATAATTCGTTGAATGAAAAACTGTTGATTTCTAAACATAAAAGTAAAAAATATAAAACCCAATTCTGTTGCATTAAATTATTATGAATATTAAACGTTCTATGAAATAATTCGTTGAATGAAAAACTGTTGATTTCTAAACATAAAAGTAATAAATATAAAACCCAATTCTGTTGCATTAAATTATTATGAATATTAAACGTTCTATGAAATAATTCGTTGAATGAAAAACTGTTGATTTCTAAACATAAAAGTAATAAATATAAAACCCAATTCTGTTGCATTAAATTATTATGAATATTAAACGTTCAATGAAATAATTCGTTGAATGAAAAACTGTTGATTTCTAAACATAAAAGTAATAAATATAAAACCCAATTCTGTTGCATTAAATTATTATGAATATTAAACGTTCTATGAAATAATTCGTTGAATGAAAAACTGTTGATTTCTAAACATAAAAGTAATAAATATAAAACCCAATTCTGTTGCATTAAATTATTATGAATATTAAACGTTCGATGAAATAATTCGTTGAATGAAAAACTGTTGATTTCTAAACATAAAAGTAAAAAATATAAAACCCAATTCTGTTGCATTAAATTATTATGAATATTAAACGTTCGGTGAAATAATTCGTTGAATGAAAAACTGTTGATTTCTAAACATAAAAGTAAAAAATATAAAAACCCAATTCTGTTGCATTAAATTATTATGAATATTAAACGTTCGGTGAAATAATTCGTTGAATGAAAAACTGTTGATTTCTAAACATAAAAGTAAAAAATATAAAACCCAATTCTGTTGCATTAAATTATTATGAATATTAAACGTTCTATGAAATAATTCGTTGAATGAAAAACTGTTGATTTCTAAACATAAAAGTAATAAATATAAAACCCAATTCTGTTGCATTAAATTATTATGAATATTAAACGTTCTATGAAATAATTCGTTGAATGAAAAACTGTTGATTTCTAAACATAAAAGTAATAAATATAAAACCCAATTCTGTTGCATTAAATTATTATGAATATTAAACGTTCAATGAAATAATTCGTTGAATGAAAAACTGTTGATTTCTAAACATAAAAGTAATAAATATAAAAAACCAATTCTGTTGCATTAAATTATTATGAATATTAAACGTTCGGTGAAATAATTCGTTGAATGAAAAACTGTTGATTTCTAAACATAAAAGTAATAAATATAAAAACCCAATTTTGTTGCATTAAATTATTATGAATATTAAACGTTCGGTGAAATAATTCGTTGAATGAAAAACTGTTGATTTCTAAACATAAAAGTAAAAAAATATAAAACCCAATTCTATTGCATTAAATTATTATGAATATTAAAAGTTCAATGAAATAATTCGTTGAATGAAAAACTGTTGATTTCTAAACATAAAAGTAATAAATATAAAAAACCAATTCTGTTGCATTAAATTATTATGAATATTAAACGTTCGGTGAAATAATTCGTTGAATGAAAAACTGTTGATTTCTAAACATAAAAGTAAAAAATATAAAAACCCAATTCTGTTGCATTAAATTATTATGAATATTAAACGTTCGGTGAAATAATTCGTTGAATGAAAAACTGTTGATTTCTAAACATAAAAGTAAAAAATATAAAAACCCAATTCTGTTGCATTAAATTATTATGAATATTAAACGTTCGGTGAAATAATTCGTTGAATGAAAAACTATTGATTTCTAAACATAAAAGTAAAAAATATAAAACCCAATTCTGTTGCATTAAATTATTATGAATATTAAACGTTCTATGAAATAATTCGTTGAATGAAAAACTGTTGATTTCTAAACATAAAAGTAATAAATATAAAACCCAATTCTGTTGCATTAAATTATTATGAATATTAAACGTTCTATGAAATAATTCGTTGAATGAAAAACTGTTGATTTCTAAACATAAAAGTAATAAATATAAAACCCAATTCTGTTGCATTAAATTATTATGAATATTAAACGTTCAATGAAATAATTCGTTGAATGAAAAACTGTTGATTTCTAAACATAAAAGTAATAAATATAAAAAACCAATTCTGTTGCATTAAATTATTATGAATATTAAACGTTCGGTGAAATAATTCGTTGAATGAAAAACTGTTGATTTCTAAACATAAAAGTAATAAATATAAAAACCCAATTTTGTTGCATTAAATTATTATGAATATTAAACGTTCGGTGAAATAATTCGTTGAATGAAAAACTGTTGATTTCTAAACATAAAAGTAAAAAAATATAAAACCCAATTCTATTGCATTAAATTATTATGAATATTAAAAGTTCAATGAAATAATTCGTTGAATGAAAAACTGTTGATTTCTAAACATAAAAGTAATAAATATAAAAAACCAATTCTGTTGCATTAAATTATTATGAATATTAAACGTTCGGTGAAATAATTCGTTGAATGAAAAACTGTTGATTTCTAAACATAAAAGTAAAAAATATAAAAACCCAATTCTGTTGCATTAAATTATTATGAATATTAAACGTTCGGTGAAATAATTCGTTGAATGAAAAACTGTTGATTTCTAAACATAAAAGTAAAAAATATAAAAACCCAATTCTGTTGCATTAAATTATTATGAATATTAAACGTTCGGTGAAATAATTCGTTGAATGAAAAACTGTTGATTTCTAAACATAAAAGTAAAAAATATAAAACCCAATTCTGTTGCATTAAATTATTATGAATATTAAACGTTCTATGAAATAATTCGTTGAATGAAAAACTGTTGATTTCTAAACATAAAAGTAATAAATATAAAACCCAATTCTGTTGCATTAAATTATTATGAATATTAAACGTTCTATGAAATAATTCGTTGAATGAAAAACTGTTGATTTCTAAACATAAAAGTAATAAATATAAAACCCAATTCTGTTGCATTAAATTATTATGAATATTAAACGTTCAATGAAATAATTCGTTGAATGAAAAACTGTTGATTTCTAAACATAAAAGTAATAAATATAAAAAACCAATTCTGTTGCATTAAATTATTATGAATATTAAACGTTCGGTGAAATAATTCGTTGAATGAAAAACTGTTGATTTCTAAACATAAAAGTAAAAAATATAAAACCCAATTCTGTTGCATTAAATTATTATGAATATTAAACGTTCTATGAAATAATTCGTTGAATGAAAAACTGTTGATTTCTAAACATAAAAGTAATAAATATAAAACCCAATTCTGTTGCATTAAATTATTATGAATATTAAACGTTCTATGAAATAATTCGTTGAATGAAAAACTGTTGATTTCTAAGCATAAAAGTAATAAATATAAAACCCAATTTTGTTGCATTAAATTATTATGAATATTAAGCGTTCGATGAAATAATTCGTTGAATGAAAACCTGTTGATTTCTAAACATAAAAGTAAAAAAAACCCAATTCTGTTGCATTAAATTATTATGAATATTAAACGTTCGGTGAAATAATTCGTTGAATGAAAAACTGTTGATTTCTAAACATAAAAGTAATAAATATAAAACCCAATTCTGTTGCATTAAATTATTATGAATATTAAGCGTTCGATGAAATAATTCGTTGAATGAAAACCTGTTGATTTCTAAACATAAAAGTAATAAATATAAAACCCAATTCTGTTGCATTAAATTATTATGAATATTAAACGTTCGATGAAATAATTCGTTGAATGAAAAACTGTTGATTTCTAAACATAAAAGTAATAAATATAAAACCCAATTCTGTTGCATTAAATTATTATGAATATTAAACGTTCTATGAAATAATTCGTTGAATGAAAAACTGTTGATTTCTAAGCATAAAAGTAATAAATATAAAACCCAATTCTGTTGCATTAAATTATTATGAATATTAAACGTTCGATGAAATAATTCGTTGAATGAAAAACTGTTGATTTATAAACATAAAAGTAATAAATATTAAACCCAATTTTGTTGCATTAAATTATTATGAATATTAAACGTTCGGTGAAATAATTCGTTGAATGAAAAACTGTTGATTTCTAAACATAAAAGTAAAAAAAACCCAATTCTGTTGCATTAAATTATTATGAATATTAAACGTTCGATGAAATAATTCGTTGAATGAAAACTGTTGATTTCTAAACATAAAAGTAATAAATATAAAACCCAATTTTGTTGCATTAAATTATTATGAATATTAAACGTTCGGTGAAATAATACGTTGAATGAAAAACTGTTGATTTCTAAACATAAAAGTAATAAATATAAAACCCAATTCTGTTGCATTAAATTATTATGAATATTAAGCGTTCGATGAAATAATTCGTTGAATGAAAACCTGTTGATTTCTAAACATAAAAGTAATAAATATAAAACCCAATTCTGTTGCATTAAATTATTATGAATATTAAACGTTCTATGAAATAATTCGTTGAATGAAAAACTGTTGATTTCTAAGCATAAAAGTAATAAATATAAAACCCAATTCTGTTGCATTAAATTATTATGAATATTAAACGTTCGGTGAAATAATTCGTTGAATGAAAAACTGTTGATTTCTAAACATAAAAGTAATAAATATAAAACCCAATTCTGTTGCATTAAATTATTATGAATATTAAACGTTCTATGAAATAATTCGTTGAATGAAAAACTGTTGATTTCTAAGCATAAAAGTAATAAATATAAAACCCAATTCTGTTGCATTAAATATATTGAATATTAAACGTTCGGTGAAATAATTCGTTGAATGAAAAACTGTTGATTTCTAAACATAAAAGTAAAAAAATATAAAAACCCAATTCTGTTGCATTAAATGATTATGAATATAAAACGTTCGGTGAAATAATTCGTTGAATGAAAAACTGTTGATTTCTAAACATAAAAGTAAAAAAATATAAAAACCCAATTCTGTTGCATTAAATGATTATGAATATTAAACGTTCGATGAAATAATTCGTTGAATGAAAAACTGTTGATTTCTAAACATAAAAGTAAAAAAATATAAAAACCCAATTCTGTTGCATTAAATTATTATGAATATTAAACGTTCGGTGAAATAATTCGTTGAATGAAAAACTGTTGATTTCTAAACATAAAAGTAAAAAAATATAAAAACCCAATTCTGTTGCATTAAATGATTATGAATATTAAACGTTCAATGAAATAATTTGTTGAATGAAAAACTGTTGATTTCTAAACATAAAAGTAAAAAAATATAAAAACCCAATTCTGTTGCATTAAATTATTATGAATATTAAACGTTCGGTGAAATAATTCGTTGAATGAAAAACTGTTGATTTCTAAACATAAAAGTAAAAAATATAAAAACCCAATTCTGTTGCATTAAATTATTATGAATATTAAACGTTCGGTGAAATAATTCGTTGAATGAAAAACTGTTGATTTCTAAACATAAAAGTAAAAAAATATAAAAACCCAATTCTGTTGCATTAAATTATTATGAATATTAAACGTTCAATGAAATAATTCGTTGAATGAAAAACTGTTGATTTCTAAACATAAAAGTAAAAAAATATAAAAACCCAATTCTGTTGCATTAAATGATTATGAATATTAAACGTTCGGTGAAATAATTTGTTGAATGAAAAACTGTTGATTTCTAAACATAAAAGTAAAAAATATAAAAACCCAATTCTGTTGCATTAAATTATTATGAATATTAAACGTTCGGTGAAATAATTCGTTGAATGAAAAACTGTTGATTTCTAAACATAAAAGTAAAAAAATATAAAAAAAACAATTTTGTTGTATTAAATTATTATGAATATTAAACGTTCGGTGAAATAATTCGTTGAATGAAAAACTGTTGATTTCAAAACATAAAAGTAAAAAAAATATAAAACCCAATTTTGTTGTATTAAATTATTATGAATATTAAACGTTCGGTGAAATAATTCGTTGAATGAAAAACTGTTGATTTCTAAACATAAAAGTAAAAAATATAAAAACCCAATTCTGTTGCATTAAATTATTATGAATATTAAACGTTCGGTGAAATAATTCGTTGAATGAAAAACTGTTGATTTCTAAACATAAAAGTAAAAAATATAAAAACCCAATTCTGTTGCATTAAATTATTATGAATATTAAACGTTCAATGAAATAATTCGTTGAATGAAAAACTGTTGATTTCTAAACATAAAAGTAAAAAATATAAAAACCCAATTCTGTTGTATTAAATTATTATGAATATTAAACGTTCGGTGAAATAATTCGTTGAATGAAAAACTGTTGATTTCTAAACATAAAAGTAAAAAAATATAAAACCCAATTCTGTTGTATTAAATTCGCTATTATTAGTATTAACAAATATGTAATGTTATGAAAATATTCAGTTTAATATCAAACACATTATAAATAAGCGGCTATATTTCCACACATATGACTTAAAAAGAAAGCTATTTTAAAAGACCATATTAGTATTCATTGCTAAGTAACTAGATTATATATTGATTTGTATTATTAACTTTAATTTACTGAGTATTTAAATCCATTTTTATTGTATTATTGTTTATTATATTTCTCTGGTTAGCAATATATTTTTATTAATTTCAGTTGCAACTATGCTAGTTGCATGTATATTAGTAGCAATATATTAGTTTATTATTAACAATAGTATTATTGTTCCTACAAATTCTTACTATATTATTGTTTATTTTTATTTATTGAATAATTCCTTATATATTAACATTTAAACAATATTATAACACGATCAGCTGGCGTGGGACCGACCCAGGTCTTACACTAAATCTCCTGGAAACAGTCCGCATATGAAGATCTGTTATTTGACGTCTTTTGTTCAGTAGCAACTATAGTAGTTGTATGCTTGTTATACCAAAATTCTTAATATATTATTGTTTATTATACTTTATTAATTGCATAATTCATTTATCTATTACACAATACTATGAATAGTATTTAACATTTAAAGAATATGAATTTGAATTAAGTGTTTATTTCTGTAATTTTTAAATGTGTTATTAAGTTATATTTCTTGTTTTGTTGGCACAATTAAAATAAACAATGATATTAAAATATTAAATTTCATTTATTTTTTTATTTTCAGATGTTCCTGGTTGAATGTTTTCACTGAATATTAAGTGACCATCCTTCTCCTTAAACAGTATTCTATACATAATTATTATTATTAGTCTATATACAATTGTTTGCTTGCGTGGCAGACAACAAAAACAGCTGCACACAACATTATTATACATACATGTGTGAAGAGTTATTTTATCTGGATTGTTAAGCAAATAGTGATAAAAACATCACACATATTTAAATTTGTGAAATTGTTGTTTAATGATTTCATAGATCATAAGATATCGAATTTAACATTTCAGAAAAATCTGCTTACAAGACAGAATATTTTAACTTTTTCACTACGAAATATCTTTTATCAAACGAAAAATACAAACTGAAATTTGTTTAGCATAAACTCTGACTTGCATCAACAACTCCAATAAGGGAAAAGCCACATTCTTGTGAAGTGTGGATTTTTTTGTTCTCTGAAATCAAAGTTAGTGATACATTTGAAAACTCACACTGGGGAAAAGCCACATTCTTGTGAAGTGTGTGGATATTCTTTTACTAATAAATCGAATTTAGTAATACATATGAGAACTCACATGGTCTCTGAAAGAAATAAACATTATACCGCTAGTGATAGGAGCAACTGGGTTAATAAAAAAGAATCTTCATAAATACTTAGAAGCAATCCCTGGAAGACCAAGCTGTAACGCAATACAAATAGCAGCCATAAAGGGAACAGCATCTATTCTTAAAAGAGCCCTCGGATATAAATTTAAATCACAACAGAATCAAGTGTTAGCTCCAGGAGGGAGCCCCTTGATCTCTTAATACTTACTGAAGTAAAATAAATAAAAGAAAAGGGAAAAGCCACATTTACTGAAAAATCAAACTTTGTGAAGCATAGAAGAACTCACACGGGGAAAAAAGACGTTTCAAAAAAGACGTTTCAATTATACCAGTCATCATAGGAGCAACTGGGCTTATGAAAAAGAACTTTAAAAAGTACATAGCAAGCATACCGGTGACCCAAGTGCAAGTGAAATACAAACGATTGCACTGAAAGGGACGGCTAGAATCCTGAAAAGATCTCTTGGTTGGACTCACTAAAATAGGGGTAAATGTCAGACATCTGGTTGGATGTCCCATCCCCTAGAAGAAAAAGTTTAAGAAAAATGAAAAAAAAGAGGGAAAAGCCACATTCTTGTGAAGTGTGCGGATATTCTTTTTCTCTCAAATCAACATTAGTGAGACATATGAGAACACACAGTGGGGAAAAGCCACATTCTTGTGAAGTGTGTGGATATTGTTGTTCTCAAAAATCACATTTAGTGACACATATGAGTACTCACACTGGGGAAAAGTCACATTCTTGTGAAGTGTGTGGATATTCTTTTTCTCAAAAATCACATTTAGTGACACATATGAGAACACACACTGGGGAAAAGCCACATTCTTGTGAAGTGTGCGGGTATTCTTGTTCTGAAAAATCAAAGTTAGTGAGACATATGAGAACTCACACTGGGGAAAAGCCACATTCTTGTGAAGTGTGCGGATATTCTTTTTCTCACAAATCAACATTAGTGAGACATATGAGAACTCACAGTGGGGAAAAGCCACATTCTTGTGAAGTGTGTGGATATTGTTGTTCTGAAAAATCACATTTAGTGACACATATGAGAACTCACAGTGGGGAAAAGCCACATTCTTGTGACGTGTGTGGATATTGTTGTTCTCAAAAATCACATTTAGTGACACATATGAGAACTCACACTGGGGAAAAGCCACATTCTTGTGAAGTGTGTGGATATTCTTGTTCTAAAAAATCAATGTTAGTAATACATATGAGAACTCACACTGGGGAAAAGCCACATTCTTGTGAAGTGTGTGGATATTCTTTTACTAATAAATCAAGGTTAGTGATACATATGAGAACTCACACTGGGGAAAAGCCACATTCTTGTGAAGTGTGTGGACATTCTTTTACTGAAAAATCAAACTTAGTGAAACATAGGAGAACTCACACTGGGGAAAACAGAGCTGGAAGAGAGAAATAGACCAAATACCAAGGTCTCATGTATGATATGAAAAGAAACTGGAACCTAAAGGGGATATCGATCATACCAGTTATCATAGGTGCCACAGGACTTATGAAGAAGAACCTGACGTCCTACCTAACTAATATTCTGGTAAACCAAATGCAAAAGAGATTCAGACAATTGCACTTAACAGAACAGCGAGGATACTAAAAAGAACTCTCGGTTGGTTTCAATAAAAAAGCGGGGCAATGTTGGCAGCTGGTTTGGCTGCCCCATACCCAGCATTACAATCTTCAAAGGAAGAAAAATAAAAAAAAAAGTAAAAATTCTTGTCCTGAAATTCAGTAAGACCAAGAGACCAAAATAAAAGATATAATACAATATATGAAGATGGTTAATTGGGGAGAGGAAAGTTATGTTCTCAACTTCTTTATTAACTCAGTGTTTGAGGAATAAAGAACTTGAGTGGAACATTCGAATATTTATGTATCTCGTATAGAGTTCAAGTGTTAGCCCCAGGTTGTGAGGCCCTTGATTTCTTGAACTTTAACTGAAGTAAAATAAAACAAAAGAGAGAAGTGAAAGAAAACGTGATCAAGTTCTAATTGAAAGAAATGCAGGCGAAGAAATAAAAAAATTAATGAAACAATTAAATCAGACGTTGCATATGAAACCGTTAAACACGACGTTACATATAAAACTATTAAACGAGACGTTGTACATGAAACAATTGAACGAGACGTTGCATATGAAGCCGTTAAGCCATACAGTGCATATGAAACCATTAAACCAGACGTTGCATATGAAACCATTAAACCAGACATTGAACATGAAACCATTAAACTACACGTTGCACATGAAACCATTAAACCAAACGTTGCATATGAAACCCTTAAACCAAACGTTGCATATGAAACCATTAAACCAAACGTTGCATATGAAACCATTAAACAAGACGTTGCACATGAAACCATGAAACCAAACGTTGCATATGAAACCCTTAAACCAAACGTTGCATATGAAACCATTAAACCAGACGGTGCACATGAAACCATGAAACCAAACGTTGCATATGGAACCATTAAACCAAACGTTGCATATGAAACCACTAAACCAGACATTGCACATGAAACCATTAAACCAAACGTTGCATATTAAACAATTAAACCAGACGTTGCATATTAAACAATTAAACCAGACGTTGCATATGAAACAATTAAACATGACATTGCATATGAAATCATTAAACCAGACTGGCATAAGGAACCATTAAACCAGACTTGCATATGGAACTAGCCTGAAAGAACGGATCTCATTATCGATGAATATGGCCTTAATATACCCGAATGGAAAAAGATAACAAATATCAGGGCTAATTTCAAAACGGCATGATCCCTTAATAAATCAATGTTATACAAGTTGTGATAGGAGCAAGTGGTTAAATGAAAAAACATTTTCCATGCCAAATTTCATAAAATGATGCTTCCCCTATTAAAATACTATTAAAGGATGTGAAGTTTACATAGACGATGTAATTGATTGTGATGATAGTGATGATGAGTTTACATAAACCATGTAATTGATTGTGATGATGGTGATGATGAGTTGACATAGACGATGTAATTGTATATAGCAGAACTTTCAATGAACATTTAAACATCATTAAACAATTTTGTGGGAAGCTGTATGTAAATTGAAGCAAATGTGAATTCTGCCAAGTGGATTATGTCTTCTATACTATATGCCAGGGACGGACGGAGCCTATCTCGGCAAATAATGGAAGCTATTGTAAAAGATACTGTCATTAGCAATAAAAACTCAGCTGCTGATATTTCTTGGCATGGTAAGATTCTGTCGAAGTTTGGTTAAAATTTCTTGTCAATATCAAGTCCTCTCACTAATCTCCTAAAATAGCTGTGAACGATAAGTGGAATGAAATTTACAGTGAGCATTTCAATAGAATCAAGTCGAATCTAATTTTTTCTAAAGCAAATTACAAGTCGATGTCATTTATGTTAAATTGGCTGAAATCCCCGCCCAAGTAAATGGTAAAGTCATCAACAAAAGCATTGGACATTTCTATAAAAAATGAATAACTTACCAAAAAAACTATCGAAATAGAATGTTTGGCAATGCTACCAACCTTGCAACCCTTTGACTTTTATTTCAGCGTAACTTTGCATCCTATTCCAATCTAGACTGACCATAATCATTTAACTTTTCAACAAAAGATGATTAATAAAAATCAAGGACTCACAGGATGGAGTCTACTTCTCTATGAATCGAATATTATAATTGAACATATCACAGAAAAATAAAAAATACCATTGAAGATATTCTGTCTAAAACATAATTTTATCTTATAAAAAAACAAAAATTAAAAAAATGCATGGAACGTATTGCATTTTTTTTACACGGTGGTCACCACTTATCAAGGCCCGGAAGCCACTCAGGGGTAAGGGTTATTGCAAGTACAGTACATCTAAGTTGTAGTCAGGTGGGAAGCAGGCAGACGGAACAGAGTTCCATAGGCGTGCAATTCTAAGAAAGAAGCTTTGTTCATAGAATCCACGTTTTGATTTAGGCACAGATAAAGAGTGGGGGAAATTTTTCACAGTGGATTCAACTAGACGGGTGTTTTTCGTGAAAGATTGGAGAGGGGGGGCAGAGATTGTTTTTTGCATTTGTTTTTTGTTTGTTTCCAAACTTTTATTTGCATGAATGATTTCTGTTATGTGCAATGAAGTGCATTTCCACTTAGCATGTTAACTTGACAACTGTGATAAATTAAAGAAACAAGCAAAGAAGAAAAGAAATGGAAACAACAATTTAAAGATGGACTTAGCGTCCAAGAAAGGGAGATTAATAAAACGAAATTAGTAATTCGCTGCCAAGATATGTCCATCGGTTTCATACAGAAAATCTTTATAAATTAGCATTTTTGAAATGAATATATATATATATGTATATATATATGTATATATATATGTATATATATATATATGTATATATATTTATGTATATATATATGTATATATATGTATATATACATGTATATATGTATATATATATGTATATATATGTGTATTTATATATATGTATATATATATGTATATATATATGTATATATATATATGTATATATATGTATATATATATACATGTATATACATGTATATATATGTATATATATATACATGTCTATATATGTATATATATATATATGTATATATATGTATATATATATACATGTCTATATATGTATATATATATATATGTATATATATGTATATATATATATATATATGTATATATATGTATATATATACATGTCTATATATGTATATATATAATTGACAGAGTTATTGCGTAGGGAAATGTACACAGACAGACAGACACGTTCACTTTTATATATATATATATATATATATATGGAAAGAAAGTTCACTTAATAGACGCCCAATATTCAGAGTTCAAATTAAATCCCTTTCTAGTTTATTTTTAGTAGATTTATTTGTGTTCATAAAAGTATCCTCATTTCAGAGACGTTTAAATCGTAATAATTTTTAGGGTAATCCGGCTTTCCTTTTTTTAGCAAGCTTATAATGATGAACTTAGAAATGTTTATGCTTAAAGGTTTGTGTTTAATGAACTTAGAAATGTCTATGCTTAAAGGTTAATGTTTAATGAACGTAGAAATGTCTATGCTTTAAGGTTTATGTTTAATGAACGTAGAAATGTCTATGCTTAAAGGTTTATGTTTAATGAACGTAGAAATGTTTATGCTTAAAGGTTTGTGTTTAATGAACTTAGAAATGTCTATGCTTAAAGGTTAATGTTTAATGAACGTAGAAATGTCTATGCTTTAAGGTTTATGTTTAATGAACGTAGAAATGTCTATGCTTAAAGGTTTGTGTTTAATGAACGTAGAAATGTTTATGCTTAAAGGTTTGTGTTTAATGAACGTAGAAATGTTTATGCTTAAAGGTTTATGTTTAATGAACGTAGAAATGTCTATGCCTTTACTTGACAACTGTGATAAAGAAACAAGAAAAGAAGAAAAGAAATGGAAGCAACAAACAATTTAAACATGGACTTATAGTCCAAGAAAGGGTGGTTAATAAAACGGAATTAAATGAAAATACAAAATTAAAAAATGCATGAAACGTATTGCCTTTTTTTTTACATGGTGGTCACCACTTATCAAGGCCCGGAAGCCACCCAGGGATAAGGATTATTGCAAGTACAGTACGTTAGTGTGGAGATTTGATGAAGTGTTTACTTAAGGGGGCGGTTCATTAGGAATTTGTTAACGTTGGACTTGAAGACATCTAAGTTGTAGTCAGGTGGGAAGCAGGCAGACGGAACAGAGTTCCATAGGCGTGCAATTCAAAGAAAGAAGCTTTGTTCATGGAATCCACGTTTTGATTTAGGCACAGATAAATAGTGGGGGAAATTTTTCACAGTGGATTCAGCTAGACGGGTGTTTTTCGTGAAAGATTGGAGAGGGGGGCCAGAGATTCTTTTTTGCATTTGTTTTTTGTTTTTTCCAAACTTTTATTTGCATGAATGATTTCTGTTATGTGCAATGAAGTGCATTTCCACTTAGCATGTTAACTTGACAACTCTGATAAATTAAAGAAACAAGCAAAGAAGAAAAGAAATGGAAACAATTTAAACATGGACTTAGCGTCCAAGAAAGGGGGGTTAATAAAACGAAATTAGTAATTCGCTGCCAAGATATGTCCATCTGTTTCATAAAGACAATCCTTATAAATTGGCATTTTTGAAATGAATATATATATATATATACATATATGTATATATATATATGGAAAGAAAGTTTACTTAATAGACGTCCAATATTCAGAGTTCAAATTAAATCCCTTTCTAGTTTATTTTTAGTAGATTTATTTGTGTTCATAAAAGTATCCTCATTTCAGAGACGTTTAAATCGTAATAATTTTTAGGGTAATCCGGCTTTCCTTTTTTTAGCAAGCTTATAATGATGAACTTAGAAATGTTTATGCTTAAAGGTTTTTGTTTAATGAACGTAGAAATGTTTATGCTTAAAGGTTTATGTTTAATGAACGTAGAAATGTCTATGCTTAAGGGTTTGTGTTTAATGAACGTAGAAATGTCTATGCTTAAAGGTTTATGTTTAATGAACGTAGAAATGTCTATGCTTAAAGGTTTATGTTTAATGAACGTAGAAATGTTTATGCTTAAAGGTTTGTGTTTAATGAACGTAGAAATGTCTATGCTTAAAGGTTTGTGTTTAATGAACGTAGAAATGTCTATGCTTTAAGGTTTATGTTTAATGAACGTAGAAATGTTTATGCTAAGTAATGAACTTTGAAAAGTTTCTGTGGTTAATGGATTATACTTAATGGATTAACATAGATTATATCAGATGAACAAACTACAATTTGGTGTGCACATTGCCACCAGCAATTTTTAAAAGGGAAATAGACAAGAGGTTGAAAGCATCCGATTTTGCAAAGTGTGTGTGGATGAAATCTTATACTAAGGAGTGTGTTCACTGTTATGGATAGAAATTAAAGAGAAATTAAAATACTAACTAGTCTCACAGTCATTTATCAACAATACAGTTTAATCAGGAAAGCTGGACAAACGAAGCGATTAAAGAAACCGCACTTTTATTAACTCATTTTTATCCATCTAAGCGTATTCCATATAGACTAGGAGATGTGATTTCTCAGAAAGGATGAGGAAATTTTTATTCACTTCTTCCAGTGAAAGGTAATTCTTCGTAGCTAAAGTTACGTATAACAAGTAAAACACTGAAACAAATATGAAGAAACAACAAAAACGAGATACAGGACAAATCTATTTTATTAAATATAATGATAGAAGGAAAAGCTTGTGACCTTTAAGGCTGCCAAACATGTCCATCTGTCTTACAAGGTTTCTTGTATTTGATATTAGTAAATGTCCATTTAAAGTTAACAGTTACTGAAAATAGTATTGCTGATGAGTAAAACAGTTGCTGCTTTACAAGTCAAGAATTAAAAACATTCATGAACGCCAGCTTTTTACTATCTTTAAATGAAGGGCCCATTGTATGCACGTTCAAGGAAACACTTAAAACAATGGAAACAAACCCAAATGCAACTCTCGAAACCAAGATGAAAATATTTTTCTTTTTTCTTTTAGAACGCCAATGTTACCAATATACCATTAAATAGAGAATGCTTGGACGAATCGATACCAAAAAGCAAAAAAAAAGAAGACACAAACAGTTGTGGAAATTATTGTTTCTGCAAAGTAGATCTTCCAATTCAGACAATGAAATCCTGAATTATGAATGTTTAATTTTCCACTTTTTCGCCTTAAACTTCACAATGATTGTTTCTGCAATTTATTCGACGAATCGATACCAAAAAGCAAAAAAGAAAACATAAACAGTTGTGGTAATTATAATTCTTCATTGTTTCTGCAATGTCGAGAAAAAAAAAACAGCAAATCTTCCAATTCTGACAATGAAAACCTGAATTGTGAATGTTCAATTTTTCACTTTTTCCGATTTGAATTGTGCAATTCGTTTAATGTTATACATTTTACAAAAAACATAAACGCCTGTGAAAATTTAAACTTCACAGTGATTGCTTCTGAAATGTGTTGCTTACATGAGATCCCCTGGACTATGGGGGCAGGTAAACGCTACAATTTTCTCACCAACATTTAAAATCTCATTTTAAACAAAACGCTCCAAATAAATAAGATAGTTGTCATCGTGGTTGTTTACATCACACGATTCAAATCAACCAAAGAAATGATGAGACAAAATCAAGCATTACAAGTAGCACAAAAGCGATCGTGTGTTCATCATTTTAAAACGAAATTCAATGAAATATTTGATCCGTAAAAAAACAATAAATTTTACAATCTATATTTTACAACATTGGCAAACATACAGCATAATCTGGTTTGAGGAAAACTAACTTGGTTCACTTCTTTTTAAATATAAAATAGGAAATGGAAAATTCTTTCATGACATTAAAAATGAATCTATCATGAAAATAATGGAATTTATTTGAAATAAAATAAGCATAAAAATTTCCTGAGGAAAGTATATTTTAAAAAAATGGAAATAATATATTAATGTTAAAAGTCCGACAACTCGTGTTGAAATTCTAATAACTACTCTTATGATTATCTGTCTTTGATTGTAAAAATCCCACAACCCCCTTTTCTTTTTGTCTCAATAAAGAGTTCTTCTTTGTCTTCCCATGTCGTGATAATACATACTTTGGAAGCATTGATAAACAGACTCGAAGGTGGTGTAAAATGCGTTCTTTATTGTCTAGTAGTAAACGTTGCACTGAGACACAATGGCGGACGAGATTCATACGTCACGGGCCAAGGGGCATAACTCTAGGCGACTAATAGTCTCTTAGCCTATATTATGACATCCCTTCCCTTCCATATATATGTATATAGTCCAAGGGCGATATTTAGCCTTTATCTGATTAAGGGATAACATAGTCTCTAATATATTATTTAGCTTGTCTCCATTGTTCTAGGGTAATGGTATTGTCTCTTTTTTTTTAGGATAGTGTAACCTATAAGTTCAGTTTCTGAGGAGCATTCACTCGTCTCTGAGATCTTCTTAATTCGGGGGTGAGTTTCTCAGTTCGGGTGTGAGGCGTGCCGCTGGAGTGTTGTTCGGTGGTCGGCTGTTCGATTTGTTTAGGGGGGGACCTTCCTTCTGGGTGGGATCCGGTGGAGAGTCGCTGGGGCGAGGTTGGTCGGATCTATTTGCGGTTGTTGATCTCCTCCCAGCTGGTCTGAGGAACTGCCTGTTCCTTCTATAGGTGTTACCGTTCTCAGATTCAACTATGTAAAATCTGGGTGTCACGCTGGAGCGCTGAATTTTTCCAGGCTCCCATATCTTTGCTTTTTCCTGCTGGACATAGACATTCTGTTCTGCATGTAGGTGGGAGTGGTGTCTGTTATGTTTCCTGTCATAGCAGACCTTAGACTGATCTTTCTGTTTCTGTATGGCTGTCCTAGTCTGCTCATCGCCAAGTTGTTGCTTGGATACTAGGGGTGTCCGTATTTTTCGTCCGTTGAGTAACTCTGCCGGGGACTTAATGTCTGATGACAGTGGCGTGGCTCTGTAAGCCATCATTGCTAGGTAGCTGTCTTGACCAGTTTCCCCTGCCTTCGTCAAAATTTTCTTGCATGTTCCCACCATTCTTTCGGCGAATCCGTTAGACTTGGGGTAATGTGGGGACGATGTCCTGTGTTGGAAGCTGTACGTCCTGGTGAAATCCTTGAAATCTTTACTTGTAAATTGTGGACCATTGTCCGAGTACAAGATTTCCGGCACTCCTTGTTCCTCAAATATCGTCTTAATACTTCTAATAACGGATATTGATGAGGCGGACGGAAGGCGTCGTACGAAGGGGTTTCGGCTGTACTGATCTGCCACAAGCAGATATTCTTTCTCTGCCAATGTGAACAAGTCTGTGCTGACGTACTGCCAGGGGTACGTAGGGGTTTCGTGCTGGAGTATTGATTCGGGCGGGATACTGGCTTGGTATTTCTGGCATGTGTGGCACTCTCGGACTATATCTTCTATGTCCTTATTTAACCCTATCCAGTACACCGCTGAACGCGCTCGTAACCTCGTTCTCTCTACTCCTTGGTGTGAAGCATGCAGCTCTTCCAGTATGCCTCTTTGCAACGAGGCTGGGATAATGATTCTCTGGCTCTTGAGTAGAATTCCATCCTGGACCCCAATCTCATCTCTGAGATTCCAGAATGGCAGGAGAATTCCTGGGCAGTCAGCCCGGTTGGAAGGCCAGCCGGTCAATACCATGCTTACAAGTTGCTTTAGGAGTGGATCCTGGGATGTTTCCACTCTTATATCTTCAACTCTCGTCGGCGCAAAGTTGAGGTATGAGATCATGCTATGGACGTTGAGATCGATCCCTTCAATGTGCCCACTGGGTCTGGGTGCTACTCGTGACAAGCAGTCTGCAATTGGAACTGTTTTTCCTGGGGTATATTTTACAGTAAAATCATATCCCTCGACCTTCAATAACATTCTAGCCAGTCTTGGGGGTGCTTGTGCTAGATTTTTCAATGCTATCGACTCCAATGACTTGTGATCCGTATGAATTGTCGTTTTGTGGCCCCAAACGTAACTGAAATTTCTCCAAGCCAAAGACGATAGCCAACATCTCCCTCTCTATGTTTGAGTAGCGTGTTTCTGGTCCGGAAAGTGCTTTGCTCGCGAATGCTACTGGTCTGTCGTTTTGTAGCAGAGCCGCGCCTATACCCATTGAAGACGCATCTACCTGTAGCACTATTGGTTCTTTAGGGTCGAAGTATCGGAGTGTCGTATGATTTCCGATCTCTTTTTTGATTTCTTCGAATGCCTGTTGCTCCTGTGAAGACCATGTGAAGTCATTCTTCTTCGATGTTAACTCACGTAGGGGTTTTGTCAGTGTCGCGAGTCGTGGAGAGAATTTGTTCAAGTAGTTCACCAGGCCTATGAAGCTGGTGAGCTGCTTTGCATCCTCGGGGGGTTGCATCTGTGTGATCGCCTCTATTTTCCGGGGATCTGGCTTGACACCGTCTCTTGAGATTATGTGGCCGTAGAAAGGGATTTCGGAGGTTTTCACCACAAATTTCTCTGAATTAAACCTGCAGTTTCTTTCCCTTGCTCTAAACATTAGCTGCCTCAGTGCCTTGTCATGGTCACTGCCGTCTTCCTCGAATCCGTACACTACTATGTCGTCGCATATAGATAGGACATTTTCGAGGTCTCCGAAGTTTTCCTGCATGGCTCTTTGGAACTCATCTTGGGCAGATTTGACTCCCATGGGGTACCTGTTGTACATGTATCTGCCATGTGGGGTAATGAATGTTGTGAGACGTCTCGACTTTTCGTCCAGTTTCAAATGCCAGTAGCTGGACTTGATATCGACTTTTGTGAACCATCTAGCGTTGTCTAGTTCCGCAGTGATATCTTCGAATGTCGGAGTCGCATAGTGTGGTCTGTGCACTGCTTTATTTAAGTCTCGGGGGTCGAGGCATAGCCTGACCGATCCGTTCCTTTTAGTGGTACAGACGAATGAGTTTACCCAGGGCGTCGGGTCCTTTACAGGGGAAATTATTCCCTGGGCCTCTAAGGAGTCCAACTCCAATTTCAACTTTCCTTTTAGGGATATTGGGACTCGACGTGGTGGGTGGACAACTGGTGGTACTTCGGGGTTTAAATGGATGGTGTGTTCACCTGGCAGACAACCAATGGAGTCGAATACGTCTGGAAATTCCTCAATGATTTTCCTCCTTTCTCCAAGGTTTCCCATCGTACATGGTTCCTGCACGGGGACAGGTTTCATGTCGTGCGGGGGAGTAGGCCGGGATGCTTTGTCCGTCACATGAGTTGTGTCCGTTTTTATAGCCAAGTTAAGGGTGACTAGCCCTAATTCTCTTGATGTTTGGAGTCCTATTAGTATAGGGTCTCTTGATTTCACCACGTGAAAGGTCGCTTTAACGAACTTGTCGCGGGATCTGACCCCTAAACGACAGGTCCCTTCTTGGTCTATCGTTGAGCCTCCAAACGCAATTAGCCTTATAGCTGATTTTTCCAGTGGTACTCCTTTCAGTTCCTTGAATACCTGTTTAGGTAACAGGTTGCTCATTGCACCTGTGTCGATTTTCGCGTCAACCTCTATTTGGGCTTTGCTGTTGCCTATCTTCAGTTTTGTGAAAGCTTCTGTGGTCGCTAACGGTAATTCCTTTACTGTGTGAAAGTACAGCTCCTCTGTGGAACTGTCGTCGTTGCTACCCATATCTGCTGCTGCCATGTGGATTTTATTCTTATTATATTTCCTCTTTGGCTGGAATGACTGTCTGCGTGTGTGCCCCTCGTCTCCCATTTTAGAGTGGCAAACTTTAGCAAAGTGTCCCTTTTTATTGCATTTTAGGCAGTATTTGCCTTTAGCTGGGCATTTATATTGATGGTGTTTTGTGCCACAATTACCACATGTGGTAGGCCCACTGGGCTGTCTGGCTCTAACTGCGAGTGTAGAGCTGTCTTCTACTGCTGTTGTACGTAATGCTTCCATTTGTTTACACGTGGCTTCTTCTGTCTCGACGATTCCGAGTGCTTTCTCGATCGTGAGATCGCTTCCTTCTCTTATTAGGGACTTTTGTGCAGACTGTAAATAAATACCGAATATGAATAGGTCCAACACAATGGTCTATTCCACCGTCCGACCGTATTCACACTGTTTGGCTGTCTGACGCAGCCGACTTAGAAATGCGTGTGCCGATTCATCCGCGTTTTGTTTACATTTTAGTAGGTTGTGTCTAGCTACACGAAAGTTCGATCGCGGATTCGCATATTCCTTAAAAAATTGGATATATTTATCCAATGTCCTTTCTTCTCCCTGTCGAAAGGGAAAAGTGTCACTTATTTCCTGGCCCTCGATACCAGACCATATTAGCAAGTAATTTAACTTTGTGTCTGAATCTGCGTCTTTCATTGGGCCGTCGAAATATAAATGAACTTGCCGGATAAATAGGTCCATTGATTTGGCCAAATTTGAAGTGTTCCAATCGATTGTTGGGGGTGGTAGTTGCGAATATGTATTCATCGTCGATTGCGAGAAAAATACCGACACCACGTGTGTTTTGTATTAATTTTTTTTTTAGATCCCGAAAATGTTCGTTTTTTTTTTTTTTTAGGGTAATATTGTTACTATTCCTTTGATTCTTTAGAGGATCTCACTTCAGACACCATGTCGTGATAATACATACTTTGGAAGCATTGATAAACAGACTCGAAGGTGGTGTAAAATGCGTTCTTTATTGTCTAGTAGTAAACGTTGCACTGAGAAACAATGGCGGACGAGATTCATACGTCACGGGCCAAGGGGCATAACTCTAGGCGACTAATAGTCTCTTAGCCTATATTATGACATCCCACATGTGTTTGTATTTCCTTCACAGAATTTCTGGTTGTTTTTATCTCTTTCACTCACGACGCAACTCTCAATAATAAACACTAAAATATTTATAACCACAAATTGTTTTTGTAAAAAATATAAAAAAACAAAACAGTTTTAGCTTAGTTCTTGTAACAGCTGCAGGTTTTTTCCATGAAAATAATTATAATACAAGATGCTATCGCTAATTACATTATCGACTAATCATAATGATTATTTGTTCTAATATTTTTGCATATTCTTATACCAAATCATTCGAACGCATATTTAGACAAAATATATTCAAACATTTTTTAAAGAGATTTGTTTAATGCTTATTTTTAAATGAAAAGAATTGTTACTTTACTGATCTTTGTTTAAATTTTGAATTTAATTTAAAATTAAAATTTAAGCTTCTATTAAACATTCTTCAAACATATATTATTTTTCTTTTAATTTGATAAAATCGTGGTATTTCTTTTATAGAAAACTCAAAAGAAAATTAGATTTAAATATATTTTTATTAGTTAAAACATCAACTGAGTTTGTCTTTGTGTTTTGATCGTTTATATTATAGCCTCTTTTTTTCGAGGCGATTTATTGAAATTGTTAATTTATTGACATTGTAAAAAGCAAATATTGAAAATACAAATAAAAATAACAAAATTATGAAAATAAACATAGCAACATTTTTTCTTTATTTGCAATTTTTTATAACAAAATTATAAAAATATTTTTTAAAGGCGATTTATTGAAATTGTAAAAAGCAAATATTGAAAATACAAAAAAAAACATTTTTTCTTTATTTGCAATTTTCTATAAAAAAAATTATAAAAATATTTTTTAAAGAAATGAAAATCTTTATTTGAAAATATAAAATAAATATTTATGAATCAGATTCACATACAGACACAATCTGTTAGCAATTTCGAGTCATTAATAAGCACATCACGAATTGTCGTCCTTAGTTGAAAAGCACAACTGACGTGGGCTTGTTGTGTTGGTGGTTGCCATGAAGAAGGAATAACACTAGCAGTATCAGAATTTTGGGGGAATTTTCAGCCGAGTCGCCATTTTGAATAGACACCTATCTTTCAATCAGATTATAACAATATGAAAACGTAATTTAAACCCGTAAATTTTATTTCAATAAAACGAGCAAAGACCAAATTTTAATATAACAGCTTTAATAGAGAAATAAACAATTTTATTTATTTTTCCTTCGATTTCTTCACTTAACATTTCACGGAATGTCGAACAAATAACACACTTGAATCTTACGATACATATTTTAAACGGCAAAATATCACTCACCTGCTCCATGAGTAAGATATGCTTTCTTTTAATCTTCCTGTATGAGAATTTATTCATATTTATGTATTATAATCCATGTATTTTTTAAATGGAAGGATTTTTCCAACACATATCGTGACAACGCGTGTCTTTCAAGAAAGTTGTTAAGACACCGGATGTTAAGATTATCACTTTCTTATGTACGGAAGCCTATAAGTGTAAAAAAAAACACTAATTCAGAAACCTTAACAATCACGATATTGGATTATATTCTTTCAAATTTTCCACTTTTAAAGGTTTTCGGAGGCGCTGAAAACGGAAATAACCATTTATATATACGGCAAACGAAACTAGTAGTTTCCAAGATAAAAATTTTTACAAATGGTCACAAAGTGGGGGGTCACTTTTCTATAATGATGTGACGTCAAATGGGCACCCACTTTATGGCCACATTGCAATGAACAGATTTGGCCGTAATTTTAAAGGAATTTTCGACGGTGGCTTCATATTGACCCTATATGAATAAAGGGTGGAATTCTTCATATTTACCCTATATGATTAAACAAACATTTAATGTAATAATAACAATAATAACAAACCAAAACACGTCTTCTTTATAATATAAGTTTTTTATTCCGTTTTGTATAAAATAAACGAAGGTTTATGTATATATCAAAAATATAAACAGAACACTTTAGGATTGACATTTCCTATTTTCCAATGTAAGTAAGATTTTAATCAAATAATTTCTTATAAATTCTTCAAAGATGTAAGAAATTAAGCAGAAAGACAAAGAAATTCCATTTGAATTTATTGAAATAAAAAAGAAATTGAGTTTATTTTAAATTCAGGGGAAAACAATTAAGATAAGTTTGCAAATGTCTTTAAAACAAGAAAATAAATAAAATTTTCCAGCGTACATTTTGAAATCAGAATAAAAGTTTAAATAATTTTATTTAAAACAAAATAAGAAAATATAAATTCTCTTTAGACAGATTTAAATTCCAGAATAAAAAGTTTTTCAATATATTTTTTTTCTCATCAGTTACAGAAAGTAAAAAAAGTACGTGTAGTAAAAAAAAAAACTCACCATTATTCCAATAAATTTCTTTAAAGACAAGTAAATAAGTCTGCTTGAAAGAATGCCTAGTGTTTGTTCCGTCTGACTTCTAAAGGGAGATAACTTATCGTCCTTTTTTTAATGTTGTCGCCTTTACGCTATCGTACATGAAAACTGAGATCTTTCAATTTTGGATGTACACGGATTACGGCATGACGAAGATATGAAATGTAATTTTTTTTAATATCTTAAAGAAATACCTGAATTTTTTATTTATTATACTATAAATCTGCATTATATGGTTTCGTCTTTTTTTTATATCGAAAAAAAGGAAACCAGGAATTAAATATAAAAATATACACTGACCGAAAAATATTGACTGGAAAATTCTAAACAAAAATTAAGCTTCCACGTAAAAAAACAAAAACAAAAAAAAAACACGTGGTTATCGAAAAAAGAAGGATTTACATTTTGGACTTTACCGGTAAATTTACAGATAAGTGATATTTGTTGTTTTAAATTTGAGTATTTTATTTATTGATGTTTTATCTTCAATTTGTGATATATAAAACGTGTCAACCAAAATTAATTATTAAAATTCTGATAGACATTTCAAAATGGGGGGGGGGGTGAATGTATAAAACAACGTTTGTCTAAAATATTATATTCAGTTTATCGGAAAGAGCATAAAATTTTACATTCACCCTGAAAAAAACGTAACAATTGAACGAATAGGAACATTTTGATGGATTTTTTAAGTTTAAAAATTGAAAAATATTCATCTCATAAAAATCAATTGGTTTCAGTACGTAACAAAATGGCTCCCTGAGCGCACGCACGCACTTTGTAAACACTGTTTTTTAAAAAATGAAAAATAATATTTCTATTATTTTTTAAACAACTTAAATAGTTTATTTTGGAAGCATATTCTATACAGAAAATAAATAACCCACTTTAGAAAGAGAAATTACGAGTTTTCTATATTTTATTCGCAGTTTTCTGTTATGGGTGTCAAAATTCCCCAAAAATTCTGATACACCTAGAATAACACTATAAAAACAAGTTATATTTTCATATAACTTAATTCCAGTTATAATATGCATTAATATTTGGTAATCAGAAAATATATTAATCTGTATTGTTTAATAGCATATTGTCTTACTCGTTGTGGCTGTGGAATTGGTGTTGCATTTTACTAACCATGCTTCTGTGGTTTCCTGTTACCCTCAGTGATGATCTTGTTAATCACAAACTTGTTGGTTCGAAAAAAATTAATCCTGCATCCCGCTTGTTCCTTTGAAGTTTCGCTCTAGACAGTAATATTTCATTGAACAAAGAGTTTTTATATTGCAGGAAGAGAGAATATTCGGCTGTTATTGTTAAGAAGTATTATCTCACTGTTATGCCGATGAGGGTTGTGTCACCTTTTATGAGACATGTTTGCTTCCAATCGACAAATTGATGAAAAACCGATTCAATTGCTATGAAATGATGCCAATTACTTTATCCAGAAATTTAGTTGGTATTTTATGCGTCGATGTTTTTTTTTTTTTGTATTTTATTCTATGCATCGATTTTTATACTGCAAATCAACCCAACGATATCTTCAACCTTTGGTATTTTATACGTCGATTTTTTATACTGTAAAACAATCGAACGATATCATCATTTTATTGTTATCGTATACATTCCAACCGAGATACTTTAAAGTTTCTAAGGAGTAGTTCCTCACTGTTATGGGTGGAGGCTTGTGTTGCCTTTTATGAGCCATAATTGTGTAGTTTGCTTACCAAACCTACAAATTGATGAAAAACCGATATAATTTCTATGAAATGATGCTAGCTTCTTCATCAGAAAATTTGGTAGGTATTATATGTATACCACCATCAGCCGGTCACTGAGGTGTGACCGACAGACGGGTTATAGTAAATGTCTTAAAGCGGTCTCATGAAGATATGAAGATGTGCCAGTCATTAGGGTCTGTGTAGCAAGAAGAAAATCATACCTGAGATGTTGGATCTGGGTGTGGCTCCTTTCTTCTCTCAAGATGATCTCTTCACCCTGGTGCCATTCTGGTGGGAATCTTCATCTCTTTGACCCCAGGGCCGCCTTTCGACTTAAGACATTTATGAAGGCATTCATGGCAGACACAAGAAACACGAAACGCGACACAATTATAATATACATGAGGTATAACTAACTATTTTATTTTACATTAGAGATACAATATATATTACAAAAAAAAAACAATTTAAAAGTGGACAATAGGCTTTTCAAAGCTAACTAACCTACCCTAACTAGTGTTGAGGGAGGGAGTGCCCCCCTCATTTACGGAGAGACAGAATATGCGTCCTCACATCATGGTGGTCGTGCAGGAAAAAGACAGAAAAATAGCAAGGGAATTATGGGAAGGGATTTCTTTGTATCTCTACGGTCATGGCCAAATTACAACTGGTCCATGCAGCAGAGTGTGTTAGAAACAGTGGCACAAAGAAATAGTGCCACATATGCAGGATTTTTTTTTTTATAAATAAATCCCATGGTATCATCAACATTCTGTGTTATTCCTGGTATTTAGATTTGCTTTTGTTATATTTAATATCTACTTGATCTCTTGACTATTTTGTTATTTTCTAATCATACCAAGTATTTCATTATGCTCTTATATAAACTGGAAAATGTGTTTCAGAAACCATGTTTTAAAATCATTTTTTAGATTCTAATATTTAAAAATAAATCCCGTACATCTATATTAAGGCCATAATCATTTTGAACACAGTTATATCATCTTCATATCGTGAAGGAAAACATATTCATATATATATATATATATATATATATATATATATATATATATATATATATATATATATATATATATATGAATATGTTTTCCTTCACGATATGAATATATATATATTAATGTCACAATTCATATGATACAATATAAATTATGTATATTAAAATATATATATATATTGTTTGACAAAAATTGAAAATAGGTTTTTGAGTGGTTGCTGATAATGGTGTAGGATAACTATAAAAGTCTACTCATACAAATCTCAAACGAAAAGCTGAAAACTTTAGTGACGTCATACTATGAAATACTGCAGAGGTGTATGATAAGCCAGCAATACGGATTGAAAGAAAAAAAAGACAGAAAACTATTTTCAATATTTGTGCTGAAAAGCAAAATAAGTGTCTATTCCCAGCTGAACATTTTGCTAACCGCATTTCATTTCCTCTGCTGATATGAGCCATTATTAAAAATCAATGGATTAAGGAAATTAACATTACCCCTTCTATGTATTCCTTTTGTCAAACAATAAATTCTTAATTCGAATACATGTGTCTATATGTTGTTTTTTTCAGAATTTAAAATTTAACAACTAAACTTATATATTGTTCTATTCTTAAATATTGAGCTTTTCCTTTTTGGCATGGATCACCTTGAAATTGCTACTTCAAGTAATTTCTATCAGGATTTTCATCTGAATTCTATCAGGGTCTTATCTCACTTATATATATATATATATATATATATATATATATATATATATATATATATATATATATATATATTCACGTTTTCATTTCGTGTTCGATTATGTGTCAAGCTACATCTTTCCACAAATATTCCATTGAATGTATTTATATACTGTGTTGTGGAAGACAGTGTATAAGTCTGTTCAGACCTCCATCACAAGGGACACTCACTTCAACCAAGGTCATTTGCTGGTATGATACGACAATATACATTTTGTATGTATATTACGATATATATATACGCACACACACACACACATATATGTATGTATGTATATGTATATAATATATATATATATATATATATATATATATGTGTGTGTGTGTGTGTGTGTGTGTGTGTGTGTGTGTGTGTATGTCATTTGCTTCTATGATACGGCAATATAAATTTTGGGTGCAAGTCTATAAATGGGCCACAAGTAATATTTGTTACTATAAGAATCTGAAAAAAATCTTTATAATGTACGTATTTGTCACTGCATGAAAATGTCATATTCCAAAAATTACGTAAATCGATCCAGTAGGTTTTTTATTTAAGAAAATCAAATATTATCGCACCTATTATCGAAGATTCGCCATTCCTCCAATCTTGTTTGAGAGATAACGCCACTAACGACACCTAGCGGATATATAGGTCAACAAGGGCAGAACATGCAGACAATCGAATATGTTATCAATCAAAAAGGGGTTTCGACATTTACGAAAAAAAACTGAAAATAGTCGATGGTCTGCCCTCCACATTCTCTTTATTAAAAGACACATTCTCTTTATTAAAAGAAGTCAATTTATTTATTTATTAACCCTAAAAATCGTAAAATTTGTTTTTCCTTAAAAAGAAAATTTGATTTTCTAAAAAAAAACCTACTTGATTGATAAAATATTCGATGAGGTGTGCATGTTCTTCCCTTGTTGACCTATATATCCGCTAGGTGTCGTTAGTGGCGTTATCTCTCAAACAAGATGGCGGAATGGCGAAACTTCGATAATACGATAATAATTTGATTTTCTTAAATAAAAAAAACCTACTGGATCGATTTACGTAATTTTTGGAATATGACATTTTTATGCAGTAAAAAGTACGTACATTATAAAGATTTTTTTCAGATTCTTATAGTAACAAATATTACTTGTGGCCCATTTATAGACTTGCACCAAATTTTGTATGTATATTACGATATATATATATATATATATACATATATATATATATATATATATGCCTTTATATTATAACATTGTCACGTTTTCATTTCGTATTCGACGATGTGTCAAGCTGCATCTCTCCACAAATATTCCAATGAATGTATTTACAGACTGTGTTGTGGCAGACAGTGTAATGTCCATCTGCTAATAAGATTGGGCATCCAAACATAAGGTAAATCGAGCCCTCAATTACTGAGTGGCAAAACCTGCACTGGTTATTTGCTGGTAGATGAAGAATTTTTACTTCATTTTTGCATAATACGTGATATTGGTTACAATAAGTCTATTGCAATGAAGCATCCCTGTCTATATATTCCTGGTTAAGCTTTTCCATGACTTTCCAACTCCCTTATGTTATTTCCATTCTTGTCTTTTTTCTATATCGATTTCTGTCTTTTTTTTCCAATCCGTGTTGTGGGCTTATCATACACCTCTGCAGTATTTCCCACAAGTTTTCAGCTTTTTGTTTGAGATTTGTATGAGTTATCATACACCATTTTCATATCTGTTGTGCTTTGTTATGTATTCTTACTATGGTGTCTTGATATGCAATGTAATTTAAATAAAATTCAAATTTCCAGTGAATTGTTCTATGTTGCAAAGTACAACTGACGTGCGCTTGTTGTGGTGGTTGTTGTGTAACCCATCCAGTGCAGCTCAGCTCAGGTGCATTGGCTCGTGATTGAAATGCACCCGTAGCCGATACCTGTGGCGTTACCCGTGGTTTTGTCTAGCGGTCGAATTCGTCTTCGTCGTCGTCGTTGGTCGCTCTCCAGTTCCGCTTTCAAATCAGCTTCCAACCGTCACCTGGGCTCTCGGAGAAATATATTGCATTCACAACGGCGTTCCAATCAAAGAAAAGAAAGTCAAAACTTAATTGCTTTTTCTTAACATAGAATTGATTATTGTCTTTGACTTTACAAATGATAGTTACACACTTGCCTAGTCATGCAACTTAGGGGGCTGGCAGTTTGTTTCTTTTACCAAGTTCTCCGTTCTTCATCTACCGTCAGTCCACGGAAAGGGATCAGCGAAAAAAAAGACCCCAATTAACCAAGTGTCCTGTTTTTATCAAATCAGTAATTCCTCCTTCCACCTTTTTTGGAGTCACTCTTTCTCTCTTTCCTTTCCTCTCCCTCTCTTATTTTATCCTATTAATTTGTACTCCCTTTCCTTTTTTCCTCTTTTGAATTTTCTCCCTCTCTCTGTTTCCCCGATTTCTACTCCTCCTTTCGGTTTTTTCTATCCCCATTTTTAACCCTCATTGCACCGAGGTGTTCCTTATCATGTAATTAGAAGCTATTAGTCACCTCCAGATCGACCAATGCCTGGCGGCGACACCTCACCCCCGATTCCCACCCCAAGCTGTCAGCTTAAGAATCTCTGGATTTCTTCATATCGCTCAACAGAGGGTTTAAAAACAACCTTTTCGTTGTTAACGAATTTCTAATAGCAATAAGATAAGAAAAAATTTTTTTTCTTTCTGACAAAATCCCATAGGCAGAAGAAATACCTTTCCCTCTGAATGTAACAAAGGGTCTAAAAACAACCTTTTCGTTGTTAACGGATTTCTAATAGCAATAATGATTTGTTTGTTTTTTCTTTCTGACAAAATCCCATATACATTTCTGTTTAAAGCAACATCAAACCATCCTCATCATCATCATTAGAATTCAGCCATGCGAATTCCTCTGAATTCGTGTCGACTAGCAAGGTCACTCGGCATCGCTCGGTCCGCATCATGTCACAGTATCCACGCAGAAGAAATACCTTTCCCTCTGAATGTAACACTATAAAAACAAGTTATGTTATCATATAACCTAATTCCAGTTATTGTTGTTGTTGTGAAATTTTTATTGAATTCTGTTGCTTCCTTTTACACTTAGTGATGTTCTTGTTAATCAGAAACTTTTTGTTGGTACGAAAACAATTCATCCTGCATTTTGATTCTTCTTTTTAAGTTACACTCCAGACATTATATTTCATTGAATAAAGAGCTGATACTTAACACATTCGCTGCCAACTACGAGCATTCTTGTACCCTGGCATTTGCTTAGCCTTGCCTGCTACGAGTAAATTTGTAGTAACGGAATTCTTTTTCTGTTAGTCAGCACATACAATAATTGTCTTCGACTTGAACTGGCATCTCAAAATAACACATATTGAATAGTATGTTTACAAGTTCTCTCATATTTCGCCCCTGTCATGTATTATGGGTTTTTTTCTTGCGGATATGTATGTAAGTTATAAGTTGAATGATTCATTATAAATAAAAGCTAATTTGAGATATTTTTATTACAAAAAAATATACAAACTGATAAAATCTGACAATTTATTTAGTAAAAATATTCATATGCATTATTTGGTGACTTTATTTTTTAGAAATTGCTGAAAAACAGCTTGACAATGACAATGAATTTAATAGAGCTGTAGCTGGCAGTGAATGTGTTTAATCCTAATCAGTTAGCAACAGGATAAAATACAGGATGGAATGATAAAATTGTCACCTATGGAAAAAACGACATGATTCCATTTCCATTTAATGAAAGCCGGTTTTCTTTTTTTGTTGAATCTATCTACTTTTATATTGCAGGAAGAGAGAAGATTCGGCTGTTTTTGTTAAGAAGTATTATCTCACTGTTATGGCGATGAGGGTTGTGACACCTTTTATGAGACATGTTTGCTTACAATCGACAAATTGATGAAAAACCGATTCAATTGCTATGAAATTATGCCAGTTACTTTATCCAGAGATTTATACGTATATTATGCGTCAGTTATTCATCCAGGAATTTATAGGTATTTTATGCATCGATATTTTTTGTATTTTATTCTATGCATCGATTTTTATACTGTAAATCGTAACGTAAATTGTAAATGTGAACCGTATCATCAACCGTTGTCATTTCATACAATTATAAATTATACATCGATTTTTTATACTGAAAATCAATCCAACGATATAATCACGATTTTATTGTTATCTTATACATTCCAAACGAGATATTTTAACGTTTCTAGGGAATAGTCCCTCGCTGTTATGGAGATGAGGCTTGTGTTGCCTTTTATGAACCATACTTGTGTCGCTTGCATCCCTGCTTGGACTTTCCAACTCCCTTATGTTATTTCCATTCTTGTCTTTTGTCTATATCGATTTCTGTCTTTTTGGTTGGTAATTCCCTCTAAAAATAAAATTGACACTCATGAAAATAGACGAAATAAAAATTATTTGGTAAAAATGCCTCCCACGCCACACAAGAAATGTTAACGTTATACAAAAATGCAAAATAAAAAAAAAACTAATATATTTTGTAAATCCTTACAATCGAACTCAGTGTAGATCACACCCCCCTTAATTTTTTTTACCATTACATTTAAACAATTATTAAAAAATATAAAGGAATTCTAAATAGTAAATAGCTACCCTGTTGTTCTTGGCCTTCGGGCCGGGATCAAATTGTAGTATCTGTTCTGCAGATGCTGAACTTTAGGTAATTTGTCCCAGTCAATGGAGGGGAACCCCTATATACTGGAGCAATTTACTACTTTTGGACCCAACCAGAGTACCCCTTTTGCCTTTTTTTCGGGGAGCTGGTTTACCCCCATATAAAAACGACCTTGTGTCACATTTTATTTGGGGGAAAGCAATTAAATACTAATAGAAAATAGCTAGGATCCCAGTCAATGGGACAATTATTATTTTTGGACCAATAATAATAATAATAATAATAATAATAATAATAATAATAATAATGTAAACAGCTAGGATTTTAAAAATTGGGGATCACTTTTCGATATAAATTTAACGTAAAATGAATACCCCTTTTAGCAGTCACCGAGACACTGAATAGATTACAGTTTTTAATTAGTGTGGTTGAATAGGTGAATGGGTGACTTATATCGGTTTTTGCTTAATGGTTATTTAAAAACGTATCGGCTATACTCCCCCTCGAAAAAGAAAGAAAACAAAATGTGACACAAGCATTCTCTCCTCTTTTCTTATGCCATAAAATTTAGACACTACGAACGATTACATGTCTTGTTGATCACTAACTGGCCACGATGTGGATGCGCATTTTACATTAAATTCATCTTGGTAAATGATCACACACTCTAACATTTTAATTATTTATTTTTTATCAATTATTTCTTTGCGGATATTTTTAGTCTTTTGAAATATAATAACAAAAAATAAAGTAGATTTTGAAGTCGTAGATGATAAACTATACTGTGTAAATTGTAAAAAATTATCGATTTTTTTTCAAAATTAAGTTTCTGCTAATTTATGATGACCAATATAAATGGGTTCTCATTTTATGTAAACTTTATAAAACCATTAGCACCTATTCTAAAATATTAATAATTGGATAAAATATCACAAATCAAACATTATCCTCTTGATACGTATAGACAGAAAAAGAATTGTATAAAATATTCAAACAATTAAATATCGAAAACCAGTTTTTGACCAACTTTGAATAAAATTATTTTTATGGTAAATTATTTAGTTTATGGTAAACATTATTATTTTCTCAGAAATCACATAATTTTTACTTAAGTAAACAAATTTTGACAGAAATCCAAATGTCAGATGAACAATTTACTTAAAATAAATACATTTTGACAGAAATCCAAATGTCAGATGAACATTTTACTTAAAATAAATACATTTTGACAGAAATTCAAATGTCAGATGAACATTTTACTTAAAATAAATACATTTTGAAGTAAAAACAAATATCGGAATGAATATAGAATTTTTTAAAATCTAAAATTCATAAATGTTATTCACATTTATCATAAAGCACGATGGAATCAATAGATTTTTTTAAAATCTAAAATTCATAAATTTTATTCACATTTATTATAAAACATGATGGAATCAATATATTTTTTTAAATGTAAAATTCATAAATTTTATTCACATTTATTATAAAACACGATGGAATCAATATATTTTTTAAATCTAAAATTCATAAATTTTATTCACATTTATTATAAAACACGATGGAATCAATAGATTTTTTATTAGATTGCAAGAAATAAAAATATCTTTTTAATATTTGAGATTATTTTACAACATATAGAATGGTATTGTTTAAATGTCTAAAAAACAAACAAACTTACATTTCATTACAAGAATTCAATTAAAAAAGTGAAATTTGTTTTGTTTTTAATAAATCGATAAAACTTTTGTTTTGTGTGTCCAATGCATTAACAAATAAAACATGAAAATACAAAAGATTGGAAAGTTGTCAATTCTAGTTTTTTTCGTACTTTCAATCTGTTTTCTAGTTTTTTTAATTTTTATTCTGGAACTTATCCACATTTTTTCCATTCCAGATGTTATATTCGATTCTAGATGTTATCAGAATTTCTGGCTTATTTTTCATTTCTTCTAGGATCCAATTGGTCTGCAAGTCACTAGATCCCTTATCTTCAAACAGGGGCTTCTAATACTCTTCTAGGTCTTGCTTTTTTAGTAACTTTTCCACAGTGATTTTCTCTCTTATAAGTTTCTATAGAAAAGCATTGCATTACTTCTGAAGAGATTATTATATTTGTTCTCCTTTGGGCAAGTGCTTGTATCTTGCCTTCTATTTTGTCCTCTAGTTGTTTTGCAACTTTTTCCATCTCTTCTATTTTACATTAGAAACTGAGCCGGCAGATGATATTCTTTAATCGCCATGCTGATGTAATATTTTTTGCTTCGGACTTGCATTGTTTTTCGAATTGAGGACATCTTTTTTTCTGTAGACTCCTGCAGAATATGTGATTTGATTCAGCTCATCCGTGATTTGATATTTGAAGCTCGGATTTTTGGCAGTTTCATGCCCCTAAGTTCTTCATCCGATGCCATTTCTTCATCATCTAGTTATAGTGGTGGGAAACCTGACGGGTCGCCACTTTGTATAGTGAAGAACTGTGAGTTGCTTCAATGGGTTCAGTGCGAGTTTTCATGTGTCACTAAATATGATTTTACAGAACAAGAATATCCACACACTTAACAAGCATGTGGCTTTGCCCCAGTGTCAGTTCTCGTATGTGTTAATAATGTTAATTTTGTAGAACAATAATATCCAGTGTCAGTTCTCATATGTGTTAATAACGTTGATTTTGTAAAACAATAATATCCAGTGTCAGTTCTCATATGTGTTAATAACGTTGCTTTTGTAGAACAATAATATCCAGTGTAAGTTCTCATATGTGTTAATAACGTTGATTTTGTAGAACAATAATATCCAGTGTAAGTTCTCATATGTGTTAATAACGTTGCTTTTGTAGAACAATTACATCCAGTGTCAGTTCTCATATGTGTTAATAACGTTGATTTTGTAGAACAATAATATCCAGTGTCAGTTCTCATATGTGTTAATAACGTTGCTTTTGTAGAACAATAATATCCAGTGTAAGTTCTCATATGTGTTAATAACGTTGATTTTGTAGAACAATAATATCCAGTGTAAGTTCTCATATGTGTTAATAACGTTGCTTTTGTAGAACAATAATATCCAGTGTAAGTTCTCATATGTGTTAATAACGTTGATTTTGTAGAACAATAATATCCAGTGTAAGTTCTCATATGTGTTAATAACGTTGCTTTTGTAGAACAATTACATCCAGTGTCAGTTCTCATATGTGTTAATAACGTTGATTTTGTAGAACAATAATATCCAGTGTCAGTTCTCATATGTGTTAATAACGTTGCTTTTGTAGAACAATTACATCCAGTGTCAGTTCTCATATGTGTTAATAACGTTGATTTTGTAGAACAATAATATCCAGTGTAAGTTCTCATATGTGTTAATAACGTTGCTTTTGTAGAACAATTACATCCAGTGTCAGTTCTCATATGTGTTAATAACGTTGATTTTGTAGAACAATAATATCCAGTGTCAGTTCTCATATGTGTTAATAACGTTGATTTTGTAGAACAATAATATCCAGTGTCAGTTCTCATATGTGTCAATAACGTTGATTTTGTAGAACAATAATATCCAGTGTCAGTTCTCATATGTGTTAATAACGTTGATTTTGTAGAACAATAATATCCAGTGTCAGTTCTCATATGTGTTAATAACGTTGATTTTGTAGAACAATAATATCCAGTGTCAGTTCTTATATGTGTTAATAACGTTGATTTTGTAGAACAATAATATCCAGTATCAGTTCTCATATGTGTTAATAACGTTGATTTTGTAAAACAATAATATCCAATGTCAGTTCTCATATGTGTTAATAACGTTGATTTTGTAGAACAATAATATCCAGTGTCAGTTCTCATATGTGTTAATAACGTTGATTTTGTAGAACAATTACATCCAGTGTCAGTTCTCATATGTGTTAATTACGTTGATTTTGTAGAACAATTATATCCAGTGCCAGTTCTCATATGTGTCAATTACGTTGATTTTGTAGAAAAATAATATCCAGTGTCAGTTCTCATATGTGTTAATAACGTTGCTTTTGTAGAACAATAATGCCCAGTGTCAGTTCTCATATGTGTTAATAACGTTGATTTTGTAGAACAATAATATCCAATGTCAGTTCTCATATGTGTCAATAACGTTGATTTTGTAGAACAATAATATCCAGTGCCAGTTCTCATATGTTTTAATAACGTTGATTTTGTAGAACAATAATATCCAGTGTCAGTTCTCATATGTTTCAATAATGTTGATTTTGTAGAACAATAATATCCAGTGTCAGTTCTCATATGTGTTAATAACGTTGATTTTGTAGAACAATAATATCCAGTGTCAGTTCTCATGTGTTAATAACGTTGATTTTGTAGAACAATCATATCCAGTGTCAGTTCTCACATGTGTTACTTACGATGATTTTGTAGAACAATAATGCCCAGTGTCAGTTCTCATATGTGTTAATAACGTCGATTTTGTAGAACAATAATATCCAGTGTCAGTTCTCATATGTGTCAATAACGTTGCTTTTGTAGAAAATTAATATCCAGTGTCAGTTCTCATATGTGTTAATAACGTTGATTTTGTAGAACAATAATATCCAGTGTCAGTTCCAATGTGTTAATAACGTTGATTTTTTAGAACAATAATATCCAGTGTCAGTTCTCATATGTGTCAATAACGTTTATTTTGTAGAACAATAATATCCAGTGTCAGTTCTCATATGTGTAAATAACGTTGATTTTTTAGAACAATAATATCCAGTGACAGTTCTCACATGTGTTAATAACGATGATTTTGTAGAACAATAATATCCAGTGTCAGTTCTCATATGTGTTAATAACGTTGATTTTGTAGAACAATAATATCCAGTGTCAGTTCTACGTGTTAATAACGTTGATTTTGTAGAACAATAATATCCAGTGTCAGTTCTCATATGTGTTAATAACGTTGATTTTGTAGAACAATAATATCCTGTGCCAGTTCTCATATGTGTTAATAACGTTGATTTTGTAGAACAATAATATCCGGTGTCAGTTCTCATATGTGTTAATAACGTTGATTTTGTAGAACATTAATATCCAGTGTCAGTTCTCATATATGTTAATAACGTTGATTTTGTAGAACAATAATATCCGGTGTCAGTTCTCATATGTGTTAATAACGTTGATTTTGTAGAACAATAATATCCACACACGGGACAGACTGTTCAGTTTGATCAACTAAGACTGGTGGTGTGGTTCTGAAAATTATTCAAAACTTCACAAGAATGTGGGTTTTCCGTTTTTTGTTTTATTTTACTTCGTTAGAAGATCTCAGAAATCAGGGGACCCACTACCCGGGGCTAACACTTGAAGTCTATATGAGATACATAGATATTCGAATATTCCATTTAAGTGCTACTGCATTCTCATATATCTAACTGATTTGGCAGAACAAGAATATCTACAAACTTCACAATAATGTTTTTTTTGTCAGTGTGCGTTCGCATATGTATTGCTAACGTTGATTTAATAGAACAAGAATATCCACACACCTCACAATAATATGGCTTTTTGCTTTATTTTACTTCAGTCAAAGTTCTCAGAAACCAAGGGGTCCACAACCAGGGGCTTATTGTGCATTCTCATATGTCTAACTAAGGTTGCCTTTTTAGAATAAGAATATCCACAAACTTCACAGGAATATGGCTTTTCGCCAGTGTGCGTTCGCATATGTGTTATTAATGTTGATTTAATAGAAAAAGAATATCCACAAACTTCACAAGAATATGGCTTTTCGCCAGTGTGCGTTCGCATATGTTCCACTAACTGTGATTTTGTTGAACAAGAATATCCACAAACTTCACAGGAATATGGTTTTTCGCCGGTGTGCGTTCGCATATGTACCGTTAATGTGTATTTAATAGAACAAGAATATCCACACACTTCACAAGAATATGGCTTTTCGCCAGTGTGAGTTCGCATATGTTTCACTAAATGTGATTTTGTAGAACAAGAATATCCACAAACTTCACAAGAATGTGGTTTTTCGCCAGTGTGCGTTCGCATATGTCTAACTAAGCTTTGTTTTGTAGAACAAGAATATCCACAAACTTCACAAGAATATGGCTTTTCGCCAGTGTGAGTTCGCATATGTTCCACTAAATGTGATTTTGCAGGAAAAGAATAACCACACACTTCACAAGAATGTGGTTTTTCGCCAGTGTGCGTTCTCATATGCATAACTAAGCTAGATTTTTGAGAACAAGAATATTCACACACTTCACAAGAATATGGCTTTTTGCCAGTGTGACTTCGCTTATTTTTCACTAAATTTGATTTTGTAGAACAAGAATATGCACAAACTACACAAGAATGTGTTTTTTTGCTGGTGTGCGTACTCATATATTTAACTAAGCCACTATGAGTGCGCATATGTTCCACTAAATGTGATTTTGCAGGACAACAATATCCACACACTTTACAAGAATGTGGTTTTTCGCCAGTGTGCGTTCTCATATGTCTAACTAAGCTTGATTTTTGAGAACAAGCATATCCACACACTTCACAAGTATATGGCTTTTCGCCAGTGTGAGTTCGCATATGTCCCACTAAATGTGATTTTTGAGAGCAAGAATACCCACAAACTTCACAAGAATATTTTTTTTTGCCAATGTGCCTTCCCATATTATCGCTAACGTTGATTTAGTAAAACAAGAATATCCACACACTTCACAAGAATGTGGCTTATTGCCAGTTTGAGTTCGGATATGTTTCACTAAATTTGATTTTTCAAAATAAGAATATCCACACACTTCACTAGAATGTGGATTTCCCTTTTTTGTTTTATTTTACTGCAGTCGAAGTTTTCAGAATTCAAGGGGCCTACGACCTGGGGCTAACAAGTGAAGTCTCTATGAGATACATAGATATTCGAATGTTCCTTTAAAGTTCTTTATCTCTCAAGCACTAGTAAAGAAATTGAGAACATAATTTTCCTTTCCCAATTAACCATTTTAATACGTTGTAGTATATCTTTCATGTGGGTATCATTGTCTAATTGGATTCCAGGACAAGAATTTTTCTAGACAGTTTATTTCGCCAGTGTGAGTTCTCATATGTATCACTAATTTTGATTTTGTAGTACAGGAATATCCATACACTTTCCAAGAATATGGCTTTCACCAGAATGAGTTCGCATATGTATCCCTAAGGTTGATTTACTTGAACAAGAATAGCCACACAGCATACAAGAATGTGGCTTGTCCCCAGTGTGAGTTCTCACGTTTCACTAGAGTTGATTATCAGCAGAATATCCACACACTTGACAAGAATGTTGCTTTTCGCATATGTTTCACTAAATATGATTTTGCAGAACAAGAATATCCACAAACTTCACAAGAATGTGTTTTTTCGCCAATGTGAGTTCTCATATGTATCACTGATTTTGATTTTGTAGAACAAGAATATTCACACACTTCACAAGAATATGTCTTTCACCAGAATTAGTTCGCATATGTATCCCTAAGTTTGATTTCCTCGAACAAGAATAGACACACAGCTTACAAGAATGTGGCTTGTCCCCAGTGTGAGACCTCACGTTTCATTAGAGTTGATTATCAGCAGAAGAATGTTCACACACTTCACAAGAATATGGCTTTTCCCCAGACTTAATTTTCATATGGTTCACTAATTTTATTTCGTAGAATAAGAATATCCAAACACTTCCTATGAATGTGGCTTTTCCCTAGTTATCATTTAATTTGTGAGAACAAGAATATCCATACATTTCACAAGTATGTGGCATTTACTCTATGCACTGCATATTTCACTAAAATTGATCGTAGAACAAGATTATCGTAGTTTTGAATATATCATTTTACTTTCGTATTTAATTCTAAATTTATATGAAATTCTTATGAAGATTACAGAAAGTGAACCTGCTTCATAAGAATATAACATACATTGCTGCTCCTGCTTTTCTTCATACAAGTGAGCAATTGTTGAGAGAATGTTAAAAATAAATTATGTGTGATGAAACAGGAACATCTGTAAATAAAAATAAAATTGTAAATCACATATTAGTTTTGTTTTTATTATGATAAGATAAAACACATTTTAAACGTTTATATAAATAAAGTAAAACAAAGTTTATAATAAAAAATGAAAAAATTCAATTGTTTTTATCATCAGTCACATGTTAGCTTTTGCTTGTTGTAAATATGACAGGATGGAACTCACAAATGAGTTACAGTTTATTGAAACCCTCGTATGAAACAGAATCAAAATGAGCAAATATTTCCTTACTTAGCAAAGAACTAGATGATACAGTCATTGCTAAGGATATGGTATAGAGACAATTATCTCTATAACTTGTACACAATTTGCATTTTAGCGAGAAAACATTAAAGCATTAATATATATATATATATATATATATATATATATATATATATATATATATATATATCGTCAAAGAATGAGAGTTCAATATAGAAACGTTGTTTTTAATATGAATAAATTTGAATGGCGGTTGTGTTCAAACAATTGAAAATACAACGCATGGCTCTATGCAGATTCTTTGACATTATTCTCGTGTTACCTGCACACAGTTTAAACAAGTCAAAATACAACCTATCGATACAAACTAATTTGTACTTTCAACAAACACTTTCATAAACAAAACATGCACTTTCAAGTATAAACAAAAAACAAAACAAAACTCAAAATACAAATAATAGAGTTAATGTTTACAAGCTGGGTAAGTTTTTTGAGGTTTAACGCATTTTGAAGCGTTTATTCACTTTGAAAAACAATTACTCTCAGGTTTTTCATAAAAACAATAACAAGTGTCTAACATGAGGCAGTCAGCTGTGAATCTCGATAATAATTCACAAATCGAAATTAAACAAATTGCTCATAGAAAGCCACCCAATAATTGTCACGGTGACACATTTTGCAATATTTGTTTAAATGGTATCTTTTGTTTATTAAATTGTTAGGTGAAAGTACACAATAGTTAACAACACTAAAGTTTTATGATGAATATTTTTGAGATGAGGATCAATAATTATTTTTGTTATATTATTTAGACTCTTAATCTCATCTTGGTTGGTTTTTTTCACAAAACGTTTCAGCCGATGCACCCTCCGACAATCTTCAGGTGTAGTCACACTGGGTGAAGCATTTTTTTTTTTTTGCTTTCCCAACGAACATAGTTCTTAGAAATTCAAGACGAAATTAGCACAAAATTCTTTTTTCTTTTTAATAAATCCGAGTCCATATATATATATATATATATATATATATATATATATATATATATATATATATATATATAAAGGAATATATATTTTTGAGAAAAGGATTGAGTTTTTTTCTATTATTTAGATTATAATTCCCATCTTATTTGCTTTTTTCCACACATTGAAAAAAACAACATTTTTCACTAAATCCAATGCGAATACCCCTGAAGATAGTCGGAGGTTACATCGACCAAAACACAACCAAAATAATATTAATATTCCAATTAAAACAAAAAATAATCCTAAAATCAAGGTGTTTCCTATCGCTTTCTCCTATCAAAATAATGAGATGAGGATTGGTATTATTGTTGTTGTATTATTTAGACTATTAATCTCATCTTGGTTGTTTTTTTTTCCAAAACGTTTCAGCCGATGCACTCTCCGAAAATCTTCAGGTGTAGTCACACTAGGTGTAGCGAATTTTTTTTTTTTTTTGCTTTCCCAACGAACATAGTCATTACAAATTCAAGACGAAATTAGCACCAGGTCTTTTTTCTTTTTAATAAATTCGAGTCCATTTATATATATATATATATATATATATATATATATATATATATATATATATATATATATATATATATAAGGAATATATATTTTTGAGAAAAGGATTGAGTTTTTTCTATTATTTAGATTATAATTCCCATCTTATTTTCTTTTTTCCACACATTGAAACTAAAAACAACATTTTTCACTAAATCCAATGCAAATACACCTAAAGATAGTCGGAGGTTACATCGGCCGAAACGTTGTGGAAAAACACAACCAAGATAAGATTAATATCCCCAATAAAACAAAAAATATTTCTAATCCTAAAATCAAGGTTTTTCCTATCGCTCTCTCCTACCACAAAAATTAGAAACTGTGACGGATTGTATGTCTCGTTGACTGCGATCTGGCCATGAAGTGTGTGCTAATTTCACATTAAATTTATATAACAAAGTCTTAAATATTTATAATTTTTGTTTTTAATTCTATTTTTCGGGATATTTTTTATGGCTTTCCAGACAAAAAGGCAAGCAAACAATAGATTTTGATTTTTTAAGAACTACATCGCCTTCAATTGTAAATATTAAGTAAATTTTTATCACATGCGCCAGTGTATTATAAACACCCCAACCTCACTATGTTAAAAACGGTTTTCAGAATAAACACCACCTAACATTGAAAGCCGTTCTTAACATGGAGTGGTTGTGGAAGTGTTTATACTACGCTGGGGCAGGTCGTAAAACATACCATTTTTTCTATATTAAGTTTCTGCTAATTCGCCAATAAATTTTACATTAAATTTATATAACAAAGTCTTAAATATTCATAATTATTGTTTTTAATTCTATTTTTCGGGATATTTTTAATGGCTTTTCAAACGTAATGCCAAACAAAAAATAGATTTTGATTTTTTTTTTTAGCATTAAAACTATGTTGGCTTCGATTATAAATATTTACCAATTACTTTTTTGTATATTATATTTCTGTTTATTGTTGATGGCCCATAAATGGGTGCTCATTTTTATGTAATCTTTATTAAAGAATGTGATCCCCATTCCAAACCCTCAAATATTGTTTCTATATTCAATTTCTGCTAATTGGTCAATAAATGTTTATTTTTATGTTATGTAAACTTTATAAAAGAAACTGTTACCCATTATGAAATGTAAATGTTGGATAAAATATCAACATTCAAACGGAATTCTCTAGCTGCATAATAGTTAAGTGTAGGCAGAAAAGATTTTTAAAAATATTAAAAGAACTTGATAAAAGCAAACTATGGAAGACCAAACTATGGAAGACCAAACAAGACAAAAAAACTTATTTTTTAGTGACGAAAATTTTAATGTATTATTATGCTGAGGCTGGTCAGTACAAGATGAGTAACCATTTCTATGAGTTTGGTTTTTAATGTGTATGTGTGAGGGAGCCAGGCTCCCCAAAATGGGGGGAGCAATTTAAAGCAGAATAAAAAACATTATTTCAGTGCGTTTGGTCCACCATAGTCGAAAAGC
>NC_136527.1:155260499-155270499 GCF_053919585.1 Euprymna scolopes | reverse complement strand
TAATTATACGGAAAAAGTATCTCGTAATGTTTTCACACGATATTTTTTTTCCTGTTGATTTCTCTTTTTTTTAAATATTAAAATTGATTTTAAAGACTTTAACATGACGGAGTTTATAATGAAAACCAAATTACCGTTAAAATTAAAATAATCTTTATTAGAAATTTGTAACAAAATAACAAAATTATAAAACTATTAGATTAAAATTGAGAACTTTTAATTAAAAAACGTGAACATTTTATAATGAGTGTTTTCATGAAATGTATTTTTAATAATAAAAAAAATAATCTTTATTAGAAATTTGTAACTGAAGTTAGAAATCAACAGGAAAAAAATCTCGTGTGCAAACATTACGAGATACTTTTTTCGTATAATTAATAAATGTAACTTTATTTTACTATTACAGTATTAAAAAAAATATTTGTAAAAAAAAAAACTTGTAAATGGTGCAAAAAAATGTTATTAAAAATACGAAGAAAAGCGCCAATAAAAACATCGTAGACGTATATTATCATTTAAACAGTATATCAATTTAAATATTTAAATTCAGTAAATAAATTTAAATATTTAAATTATGGCCGATTTGGTCTTCCGTACAACGGAATCTTACATCGTTACAACCGCAAGTAAACAAGGAACCTTGCATCTGAAAGATAACCCCTGTTTCTAATTTGTCTGCTCATTTCAACCATGTTTTGCGTTCAAGAGAGGCTTTATTTGTCATGGGTTGTGCCATCCTCCCATGCATTACGTGTCTTTGATAGAGAAGTAGTTTAATGTTGTAAAATGATGCACCGCCTCCCGGGTGTGAATATGGTAGAGAATAGAAAAGGACACAAATCAATACTTTACAATTTACTGCTCACCGTGTAACTTGATCAAACGCTCTTTTATTTACCTTATATATTGTTTCAGGGGAAGGTAACTCTTCTGGGAGTTATGTCCCTTTAATTGCAAACATTGGTCACCGGATATACGAGAAGAGGGATCTTCCCCCGACTGAACACGATAAACACTACTTCCTATAAATACGTTAATAAACTTTCCTTCTTTTATTTAAATGCGCAATACAAAATAATTTCTTCAAATCATGAAAACTATTTTTTTTTGCGACGAAAACGGTTTTCAGATTCGTTTTTAACACACCAAAATCTACAAAAAAAAATTTCGTTATATTCGAACGTGAGACGGGCCTTAATGTAAAATGTTATCCCCTTTTTTTATATCCAAGGTCATTGTACAGAGGGAGACAACTCCATTTCACTAAGAGATTCGTTTTTTTTTTTTTTATTCATCTCATAATTTAGGACGCTACTACTAAGGATATTTTTATTAAATCAAAACATAGAAAAAAGCTGCAACGAATTTTGTTTTAATGTTTGACACGGTAAGTTTGGGAAAAGGAGTTAAAGAAAAACCATACAAAATACTGTTAAAAAAAACACCGAATATATGTCAGCTTATGTCGCGGTAAAATATATTTAGCAAGTTTCCAACAGTATTTTGCATAGTTTTTTTGTTTTTAACTTCTTTTCCCAAATCTACCGTGTCAACGAGGGAGTCAGGCGCCATCTTTAACCTTCCAATACATCGGTAAACACTGTATGTTTTTCGAGCTGAATAAACATGTTACATTAAATATAAACACTAAAAACATATCCAGTTATTTAGAAAAGTAACTTATCTTACCTTTGATAATATTTATTTGTTCTATATTTGTTTTGTGACAACTTTTTCGAATCTATGTGTACAGTAAAACAAACCCAATTAGTCTTTAAGCTTTACCCCCAAAGAATGAAAACATTACAAAACATTTTGTTACTACATTTTTAAATTAACAAATAAATGTCTGGTAAGATTTGTTGCGAAAATAAAGGAAAATGCAACGATAGCTGAAGAGGAAATTGTGATGTTAACAAACAATTTTTTTTTTAAAGCTGTCGCGACTTTTTTTTCTGTAACACATTTTCCCATAACATTTATTAATTAATTTTAAAAAGTAGTAATTTTTTTTTTTTAAGTAGTCGGAAAAATTCCATTTTTCTTTTGTAATGTTTTCATTCTTTTGGTTTTAAGCTTAAATATAAATTTTTTATAGAAACTCACAATAATATTTACGTTTTAATAAAAATGTAGTTGAAAAAAAAAATTGCCGCAACTTTCCTTTTCAAATGTTTTCATCAAAAGAAAATATCGTTGGTTTTAGGGTCGTAAATTGTGATATGAAAACAAAACGATTCTCTTAATAGTCGAATAAAGACTACGTTTTCTATTATTAAGGTTATCAATATTGTAACATAAAAAAATGCTGCAGTTTTTTTTTAATGTTTTGACTTAATAAAAATATCGTTGGTTTTAGCATCCTAAATTATGAGATGAAAAAATAATTCCTCTACAACTAGTGTTGCATTTTCATTTTTGTAATGTAGTCGCAAAAAAAAACTGTGATATGAAAACAAAAACGATTCTCTTAATAGTCGCATAAAAACTACATTTTGTTTTAATAATGTTATTTTGTATATATATTGTTAGATTAAAAAAAAATTGTATCAGCTCATTTTTTTGATGTTTTGATTTAATAAAAAAATATCGTTAGGAGTGACGTCCTAAATTATGAGATGAAAAAATGAACGAATCTCTTAGTAATATGGAATTGTCTCCCTCTGCATAATGACCTTGTATAAAAAAAAGCGTGGTTCTTCGCCTAAAAAAAAAGGAAATATGCTATATTATCGATATATTATAGGAGATTGCCTTAAAAACTTCAAGGTAATCATGAAGAAAGAGAGAGCCTGTTTCGTCCGTTTGACTATAGGGGGCGTTACTGTCTGTCCACCCAGTTACGGAAGCACAAAATGTATATAATGGCACCCTTGAAATAAAAATAAATATAGTCAAACGGAGGAAACAGGCTCTCTCTTTCTTCACGATTACCAACTTCAATTTATATTAATTAAAAACTATTTCATGAGATCAACAGAAATGCTCCAAGCAGTTGGTGTCTATTTTTTTCTAACATTAAAAATAATAAATAATGGTAAAACTTGCGGCAAATGCGCACTTTTACGGTTCTTGTAAAATGAAAAAGAGAATTTAAATTTCGTTCTGTTTTAAATTCTGATCATTTTTACATTACGTCCAACTCATCGTTCACATTCGACGTGTCTACTTTATAGATTTTCGGGTATGCTGAAAACGTTATGGGCGTTTAATCTGAAAGACGTTTTTAACATGAGAAGGTTAGGGGTGTCTATTTCGAATGTCGTTCTTAACATGGGACGTTGGATTCGTTATTTGTTGTAAGTTTACCCGAAAACAGTAGTAACAGAAATGCTTCATGAAGTTGGTTTTTTTTTTTCATATTACATTAAAAATAATAAATTATATTAATATGTGTCTTTTTCTCGTTATAACATTGAAAATAATAAATTATATTAACATGTGTCTTTTTTAATATTACATTAAAAATAATAATTTATATTAATATCGTTCTTTTTATTTTCATATTACATTAAAAAAAAAAATTATATTATTATGTGTTTTTCTCATATTACATTAAAAATAATGGACGAAGTAAAGAATAGATACCCCGTAGCAGACGACGACGCCTGGCGGTGACAAGCGCACAATTCAACTAACACCGTTGATTCGACCTTGACATTGGCACAAGCACACGGCGTCGGTTGTTTGTAAACACGTCAAATAGCAAACATGCTCGAATATTCGCCAGCAATTTTTTTTTTAAATATATTTACAAACTTTTGAAGATAAACCTTAGAATAATAATTATGTTTCGCGGATTTTTGTGCTAAAGATTGATTTTTATGTAAAGTGTTTTATAATTCTTTTTTTTTTCTGTGTGTTTTTTAATACAATTCAGTATTTATTTAATTATTCTTTCTTTAAAACATTAACTTTACCGACAATTAATATATTTTTTAAATAATATTTTTAAATATTGAATTTTGATTTAATCTCATGATACCATCACGTGATCAATTTATTAAATGACAAAAAAAAAATCCAAAAGTCGAAGAAGCCAAAATTTTACGAGGTATTAAAAGAAATTAATATTTAGACCATTTTGTTTTAAATACTGTAACAAATGGATAAAGTAAATGTAAATAAATATTGAATTGTATTAAAAACGCGCAAAAAAGAAATGGCCAAAACCGTATAGAATGAACCTTTTTTTATAAGTTTTATTCAAACAGTTTTTATTTGAACTTAATGGACTGTTGTTTTCTATTTTTTCATTTATTATTTATTAACTGTTTTATTCTTTTTTATCACACAAAAATAGAACTTTTATAATGAAATATATATTATGGACTGTTTTTCAAACATCGAAATTTTAAAATTAAAGTTTTATTTAAAACAAAAAAAAAAGACGAGGTGTTTTTTCTTTTCGATTTTTGTCACCATTTATTACTTTGGAATTTTATTCAACAATGAAATGATAAAAAAAAAACGTTTCGTTAAATATATTTTTTTTAAATTATAAAATATCTATAAAGTCTATTTTTATGTCTGTAAAAGTTTGTTGAAAGTTCAAATAAAGTTTATAATTTAATTGAAAAAAAAACACCTCGTCTTTTTTTTTTATAAATAAAACTAACTTTAATTTTAAAATTTCGAAACAGTCCATAATATATATGTCATTATAAAAGTTTTATTTTTGTTTGATAAAAAGAATAAAATAGTTATTAAAAAGTTCTGTAAATATATTAAACACACACTCAGAAAGAAAGACACCCATTTATTGAAATATCTTTTATTTTTAAAAAAATCTTGCTCGCGAATATTCGTAAAAATGTAATATTTAAAAATATTATTTTGAAAATATATTAATTGTCGCTGAAGTTAATGTTTTAAAGAATAAATATTGAATTGTCTTAAAAACGCACACAGACCCCCCCCCAAAAAAACACGGTACATAAAAATCAATCGTGGTCGCAAAAATCCAAAATAGAAAGAGGCACCCGTTTATTTAAATATCTTTTATTTAAATACGTTCGTTTTGTTACTTATTTTAAAAAAAATGTTTTGTAAATATATACTTTTTCTTTTAAATTTTCAAAGGTTTTGTAAATATATTTTTTAAAAAATGCTGGTGAATATTCGAGCATGTTTGCTATTTGACGTGTTTAAAAACAACCGACGCCATGTGCTTGTGCCAATGTCAATGTCGAATCACTGGTGTTAGTTGAATTGTGCGCCTGGCACCGCCAGGCGGCGTCGTCTGCTACGGAGTATCTATTCTTTACTTCGTCCAAAATAATAAATTATATTAATATGTGTCTTTTTCATATTACATTAAAAATAATAAATTATATTACTATCTGTCTTTTTTCATATTACATTAAAAATAATAAATTATATTAATATGTGTCTTTTTTCGTTATTACATTAAAAAATAATAAATGATATTAATATGTGTCTTTTTTTCATATTACATTCAAAATGATAAATTATATTAATATCTGTCTTTTTTCATATTACATTAAAAATAATAAATTATATTAATATGTGTCTTTTTTCGTTATTACATTAAAAAATAATAAATTATATTAATATGTGTTTTTTTTCATATTACATTAAAAATAATACATGATACTAATATGTGTCTTTTTTCATATTACATTAAAAAATAATAAATTATATTAATATGTGTTTTTTCATATTACATTAAAATAATAATATGTGTCTTTTTTAATATTACATTAAAATAATAAATTATATTAATATGTGTATTTTTCGTATTATATAAAAAATAATAAATTATATTAACGTGTTTTTTCGTTACCACATTATAAATAATAAATTATATTAATATGCGTCTTTTTATATGAAATTAAAAATAATAAATTATATTAATATGTGTTTTTTTCATATTACATTAAAAAATAATAAATTATATTACTGTCTGTTTTTTCGTTATTACATTAAAAATAATAAATTATATTACTATGTGTCTTTTTCATATTAAATTTAAAATAATAAATGATATTAATATGTGTTTTTCATATTACATTAAAAATAATAAATTATATTATTATGTGTTTTTTTCATATTGCATTAAAAATAACAAATTAGATAAATATATGTCTTTTTTTCGTTATTACATTAAAAATAATAAATTATATTACTGTCTGTCTTTTTTCATATTACATTAAAAATAATAAAATATATTAATATATTTTTTTCTCATATTACATGAAAAATAATAAATTAGATTTTTATCTTTTTTCATATTACATTAAGAATAATAAATGATATTAATATGTGTCTTTTCATATTACATTAAAAATAACAAATGATATTAATATGTGTGTTTTTTCATGTTACATTGAAAATAATAAATGATATTAATATGTGTCTTTTTTCATATTACATTAAAAGAAATAAATTAAATTAATATGTGTCTGTTTTCATATTACATTAAAAATAACAAATAATAGAAATATGTATCTTTTTTCAAATTAGATTAAAAAATAATAAATGATATTAATATGTGTCTTTTTTCAAATTTTATTAAAAAATAAATTAACATATTATATGTCTGTTTTTTTTTTAAATTACATGTTAAATATTAAATTATATTAATATGTTTTTTCATATTACATTAAAAATAATAAATTATATTAATATGTGTCTTTTTTTCTTATTATATAAAAAATAGTAAATGATATGCATATATGTCTTGTTCATATTACTTTAAAAATAATAAATTATATTAATATGTGTTTTTTTCATTATTAAATTAAAATAATAAATTATATTACTATGTGTCTTTTTTATATTAAATTAAAGATAATAAATTATATTAATATGTGTTTTTTTCATATTACATTAAAAATGATAAATTATATTAATATGTTTTGTTTCATATTACATTAAAAATGATGAATTATATAAATATGTGTCGTTTTTTTTTGTTATTACATTAAAAAAATTAAATTATATTAATATGTGTTTTTTTCATATTACATTAAAAATAATTAATTATATTTTTATGGTTTTTTTCATATTACATTAAAAATAATAAATGATCTTGATACGTGTCTTTTTTCATATTACATGAAAAATAACAAATTATATAAACATGTATCTTTTTTCATGTTACATTAAAATAATAAATTATATAATTATCTGTCTCTTTTCATATTCCATTAAAAATAATAAATTAAATTAATATGTGTATTTTTTCATATTACACTTAAACAATAAATTATATTTATATGTGTCTTTTTCATATTTAATTAAAAATAATAAATGATATAAATATGTGTCTTTTTTCAAATTACATAAAAAGTAATAAATGATATTAATATGTGTCTTTTTTCAAGTAATATGAAATAATAATAAATTATAATATGTGTCTGTTTTTTTCATATTACATGTAAGATAATAATTATATTAATGTTTTTTCATATTACATTAAAAATAATAAATGATATTTATATGTGTCTTTTTTCTAATTATATAAAAATATAAATGATATATGTCTTGTTCATATTACATTAAAAATAATTAATTATATTAATATATGTTTTTTTCATTATTACATTAAAATAATAAATTAAATTACTATGTGTCTTTTTTTATATTAAATTAAAAATAATAAATTGTATGAATATGTGTTTTTTCATATTACATTAAAAAATTATAAATTATATTAATATGTGTTTTTTTCATATTACATTAAAAATAATTAATTATATAAATATGTGTCTTTTTTTCGTTATTACATTAAAAATAATAAATTATATTAATATGTGTTTTTTCATATTGTATTAAAAAATAATAAATTATATTAATATCTGTCTTTTTTCATATTACATTAAAATAATTTAATATATTTTTATGTGTTTTTTCATATTACATTAAAAATAATAAATGATAATCATATGTCTCTTTTTTATATTACATTAAAAATAATAAATCATATTAATGTGTGTTTTTTCTTATTATAGAAAAAATAATAAATTATATTAATATGTGTTTTTTTCGTTATCACATTAAAAATAATGAATTATATTCATATGTGCCTTTTTCATATTAAATTAAAAATAATAAATTATATTAATATGTGTCTTTTTTCATATTAGATTAAAAATAATAAATGATAATATGTGTCTTTTTTTCAAATTACCTTAAAAAATAATAAATGATATTAACATCTGTCTTTTTTTCGAATTAAATTAAAAAATATAAATTATAATAATATGTGTCTGTTTTTTCATATTACATGTAAAATAATAAATTATATTAATATGTTTTCTTTCATATTACATTAAAAAATAATAAATTATAATTATATGTGTCTTTTTTCTTATTATATAAAAAATAATAAATGATATGAATATATGTCTGGTTAATATTACATTAAAAATAATAAATTATATTAATATGTTTTTCTTTAGTTATTACATTAAAAATAATAAATTATATTACTATGTGTCTTTTTTCATATTAAATTAAAAATAATAAATTATATTAATATGTGTTTTTTTCATATTACATTAAAAATGATAAATTATATTAATATGTGTTTTGTTCATATTACATTAAAAATAATACATTATATAAATATGTGTCTTTTTTCTTTATTACATTAAAAATAATAAAGTATATTAATATGTGTCCTGTTTTCGTTATTACATGTTAAAATAATAAATTATATTAATATGTGTCTTTTTTCGTTATTACATTAAAAATAATAAAATCTATTAATATGTGTTCTTTTTTCATATTACATCAACAATAATAATAATTTATATTAATATGTGTCTTTTTATTCATATTACATTAAAATAATAAATTATATTAATATGTGTCTTTTTTCATATTACATTAAAAATAATAAATTATATTAATATGTGTTTTTTTTCATATTACATTTAAAATAATAATTTATATTAATATGTGTTTTTTCATATTACATTAAATAAATAATAAATTATATTAATGTGTCTTTTTTCTTATTATAGAAAAAATAATAAATGATATTAATTCTTCTTCATATTACATTAAAAATGATAAATTATATTAATGTGTTTTTTCATATTACATTAAAAATAAAAAATGATATTACTATTTTGTGAAAGTGTTTGTAAGTTTAAATGATAGTAATATTTTTGTTATGAATTGTTGTTATTGGTGAATGAAATGTTGTGATATGCTAATATTGTTGAGAATTATATGGACCATATTTAGTATTTTATTGATTACTGTCAGTAGTTACTATATACGTATAATATAAATACGTATATATATATACGTATAATAATATAAATACGTATAATATATATACGTATAATATAAATACACTAGTGTGACTGCCATAAAATTTATACTTACCTGACGTAGAGGTCAACGATGATCATTTAGGTCGTTCCTCCAGAGTGAGGCCCTGGGTTGACCTTTGCGATCGTCTCAAATGTGGACGACTCGGACGCGTTATTTCTAAGTGTGGGGTCTGCGTACGCGCTTACCCCGATAATATAATCAAAATCAGAAACCCTACCATACTACTTCTTCTGAGCAGAAAACCTTCATTTCCCAGCTACATCCCATCCGTATGTTTTCAGCTCCCAAAGACGTGTGTCACCAGTTTATCATCCATTTTAATCCCAACGTTGTGATAGTATCTAATCTGCATGTACATATAATCAACGTTTGCCCTGAACATATCAATCTCGTAAGCGTAAGAAATCCGCCGAGCTGTCAACTTCAACAACTGAAAGTGTCTTCTTTCGATATAGATTGATGAATGAAAACCTCTAAACAAACTACCGCAGAATTAGTGTGTCTATTGGTTGAACCGCACACATGACCCCGAAAATTGGGCATCTAAACAAAATGAAATTATGTGCACAGGTATTTTTGCTTACCAAAATATATTATTTAATGAAGGTGGATGTTGTAGACGGATGACTCGTGAAAAGACTCAATTCTCTTAACTTAATTGTGAAAGGATTAGCTGGTATTTTGCCTG
>NC_136527.1:155202999-155255499 GCF_053919585.1 Euprymna scolopes | reverse complement strand
AATCGTAGTGGAAATTATTATTTTGATTTAAAATATATATATATATATATATATATATATATATATATATATATATATATATATATATATATATATATATATTTACTAAAGTTATGGTTTTTAGTAATAAAAAAAATGAATGAATTTCATTTTGCTATTTTTATGAAAATAAAGCATCGTAACAATAAAAAATAAGAAACTTTAATTTTGTGAGCAACGTTACAAAAAGGATCCTAAAGTCTGTATTAATGAATTCGACTTAAGTTGAAAGATCATAATATTCTTTTTAATTTTCGATGACTTTTTTAAAATTTCAAATTACTTTTTTATCGTGTTTGATATGTATGTGCAAAATGAATGTTTTAAATTTTCGATTATTTTTATTGTGTTTTATAGGTACGGGAAAATGATTAGCAGATGCTCCAAATTTATAAACATTTCAACCCCTCTTAACTTACAAAATTCACTAAAATTCAGGAAATTAATCAATTTTATTAAATTTTCAGTATTTATCAAATAATGATCACGGAATATATTGAACACCTTACATTTTAAAATCCTAATAGAAAAAAAATTGTTTTAACAAAAACACCTTGACTAAAGTTATGGTTTTCGGTAGAAAAAAAGAATTTATTTTTGCTTTTTTTATAAAAATAAAGCATTGTAAATTTTAACAATTTTTTCAGCAACACTACAAAGAATCCCCTACACTCCGTATAACGAAATCGATATAACTGCAATAAAAATTAATTTCTGAAACTAATGTAATTAATCATTGTTTATTTAATATCTTCACAAAAAGAAAATATAATTTTAAAAAATATGGTCTCGTTTTGTACGTATTTCTAATGAATGAACGCGTGTGTGAATAACTTATTTTTTATATAATCTTGAAAAAAATTCGTTTGCTATTTGATTAGGGATCACTTTTTTCTATAAAGTTTACATAAAATGAGCATCCATTTATGGGCCATCACCAATTAGAAGAAGCTGAAAGTAGGAAAAAATCATAGAAAATCTTTACTATCTAACCCTGCGAAGTTTACCCCATAAAAAATTAAAATCTATTTTTTTAACATTTCAATTGCCTCCAAAACTATTTGCAAAAAAAAAATTTGCTAAAAACAAATATTTAAGATTACTTTCCTTTCCACACGTTTAACGGTAAATAAGCATTCATTTCATTATTATATATGTGCAACGGAAAATAATCACTCATTTCATGGTCAAGAAGACATGTAATTGTTCATAGTTTCTAATTTTAGTGGCGGCGGCAGGAAATGCAGTTTTTTTTCTTCATTACGTTTTTGTGGGGGGATTAGAGCCTACGTGTTGTTAACTATTCTGTACTTTCACCTAATAATTTAAAAAACAATCTTCTTCTTGAAGTACTTCGTAAACGAACATTCTATGAAGGATGCTGTTCACATCAGTCGCAGGCATGCTTGTGGCTGACAAGTCTGATGCGGGACAAGCAGGTGTGGCCACAGCGGCTGCAATCAAAAGTCACATCAGGTGTGGCTGCTGAGGTCTCCCAAATCTTCCTCCTGCAGCGCTTCTCCCGCAGATTCTCTGTGTGGGAGATCTCAAAGGAGGCCACAGTCTGGTGGACAGTACACGCCAGGTATCACGGTTAGCAGTGAGAGCAGACCACTGAAGGTGGTCAATGTGGCAGTCACCAAGGGACTTCTTCAGAGAGTCTTTATATCTTTTATTCGGGACTCCTCTGTCACAACAGGCAGTAGAGAGTTTTCCCTATAGCTGTGACTTCAGCAGCATCGCTCTGATGCTTGTGATTTCCACTCGCTCGATGACCTCAACATTGGTGACATAGTCACTCCGATGGACGTTGAGAATGGTGAGAAAACTGCACTGATGAAAAAGCTCGAGGAGTCGTAATTAGTGGCGATAATTTGTCCAGGATTGAGACGTACAAGAGGGTGGAGAGTTCTACAGCTCTGTACACACTGATTTTGTGGAATTTTTTTAAGTGTCTATTGTTTCAGACTCTGTTGTACAATCTGCTAAAAGCGCTGTTTGCTTTGTCCAGTCTGTTAATCGTAGGTTTTATGTCAGACTCATTGTGTCCTAGCCTCTTGGCTTAAAAACGCTCCCTGGAGGTATGGGCAACATATTGGCCAAAGGGCTCATTATGGATCCCATTCCATCTGGCCCGTGACATCAGATGAAATTCGTGCAATGTTAGACACCACCCTCTCACATGGTTTAGCATGCCAGCTGACGCAGTTTACCGGGACATGACGCCTGGAGTCAACATGTGAGAGATTAAGGGATGAGTGGGGATCAGTGACGCTCGTCCCCTCTACTAGGTACGGAGCAGCATGCTGGACAACAAAGGTAATACCCCCCTCAGAGAAACTACGCCCCTAATAAAAAAAACAATAGATACCATATAAATATAGTTGGGCATAACAAGACATGGCAAGTCTTATTGTGACATATAGTGGATGTATTTCTGCGAATATTTTATTGAATTTTTTATTTATGAGCCATTATCGGGACTCCCAAATTACCATCTTATGTTTGCCGTATTTTCTTTTTCTAACAATATTTAGCTTTTTTTAACGAAATAAACACCTCAAAATAAGTTAAAACAAAATAGTCTTATCCAGGTTTGTAGAAAAGTAATTTATATTGTCTTTTGTAACATTTATTATATATATATATATATATATATATATATATATATATATATATATATATATATATATATTCTCTAACTTTTTCATTTTTTCCTTTCCTACAAAATTGATTTGAATGTTGAAAAGAAGAACAAAAAGGCTTGGAAGCAGGGAAATATAGTAAAATATATTATTAACAAAAAATCAAGACGGATATTGGTTGAGTGGGACTCTGCAAAACAAAGTAAGGTTACGACTCACTTTCTTTGAGTCTTAGGTCCAGATTGTTCGATAGCAGAAATGGGTTAGGGTTAAGGAACACTATTGTGTAAAAATATATTGATTTTAAACTTTTCTTTAACTGGAAAACATTTGTTTACTATTGTGTAAAAATATATTGATTTTAAACTTTCTTTAACTTAAAAGCATTTGTTTACTATTGTGTAAAAATATATTGATTTTAAACTTTTCTTTAACTAGAAAAACATTAGTTTACTATTGTGTAAAAATATGTTGATTTTAAACTTGTCTTTAACTGGAAAACATTTGTTTACTATTATGTAAAAAATGTATTCATTTTAAACTTTTCTTTAACTGGAAAACATTAGTTTACTATTGTGTAAACAATATATATTGATCTTAAACTTTTCATTTACTTGAAAACATTAGTTTACTATTATGTAAAAAAATATATTGATTTTAAACTTTTCTTTAACTAGAAAACATTAGTTTACTAATGTGTAAAAATATATTGATTTTAAACTTGTCTTTAACTGGAAAACATTAGTTTACTATTGTGTAAAAAAACAACTCTTAAAAAATAACAAAGTCAAAATTTAATTCGAACATATTCCAGCACTTATTAAGTATGTGACGCTCATAAAATTCTAAAATATCCTGTGAATAACTTGTGTTTCACTGTTCACTGAATAACTTTATATCTTTTTAAATTTCCTACTATATTATTGTTCATTTTACTTTATTAATGTCTGATCTATTACACAATATTATTTATTATCATTAAATATATTATATTAAATTATTACAAAATATTATAGAATAGTATTTAACACTTGAAGAATATGAAAGTTAATTAAGGGTATATTCCTGTGATTTTGAAATGTTTTTAAAAAATTAATATTAAATATGAAATTAAGTTTATTTTTTATTTGCAGATGTTCCTGCTTTTTTAAAACATGCTTATGGACCATCATTCCTTTGAAACAATATTCTATAGACAATTAGTGCCTTACATGGCAGACAACAACATGTCTGTGAAAGACTTTATTAGACTTATATGTGTGAAGGGTTATATGAATAGACAGACAACAAATAATGTGAACACTTATGAGATCGAATAAAAATGAGAAAGGACAACATTTTAACTTCTACAAAATATTTATTATCAATAAATGATAAGTGATATAAATTGAACTTTCTTTAGCACAAAATAAAACGAAAACCTCTGAATTCCGACTGATAAAAAATCACATATTTTCATAATTAAATAGTGATAATAACTTTTAGTTAAACATGAATGTACAAAGTGGGGAAAAACCACATTCTTGTAAAGTGTGTGGATATTCTTGTTCTAAAAAATCGGATTTAGTGAGACATATGAGAACTCACACTGGGGAAAAGCCACATTCTTGTGAAGTTTGTGGATATCGTTGTGCAGAAAAATCTTCTTTAGTGGCACATAGGAGAACTCACACTGGAGAAAAGCCACATACTTGTAAAGTGTGCGGATATTGTTGTTCTAGAAAATCTTCTTTAGTGGCACATATGAGAACTCACACTGGAGAAAAGCCACATGCTTGTGAAGTGTGTGGATATGCTTCAGCTGAAAAACAAAACATAGTAAAACATATGAGAACTCACACTGGCGAAAAACCACATTCTTGTGAAGTCTGTGCATTTTCTTGCTCTACAAAATCAAATTTAGTGGCACATATGAGAACTCACACTGGGGAAAAGTCACATTCTTGTGAAGTGTGTGGATATTCTTGTTCTGTAAAATCATATTTAGTACAACATATGAGAACTCACACTAGGGAAAAGCCATATTCTTGTGAAATGTGTGGATATTCTTGTTCTGAAAAATCGTATTTAGTTATTCATATGAGAACTCACACAGGCGAAAAGCCACATTATTGTGAAGTGTGTGGATATTCTTGTTCTACAAAGTCAAATTTAATGAAACATATGCGAACTCACACTGGAGAAAAGCCATATTTATGTGAAGTGTGTGGATATTCTTGTTCTCAAAAGTCATCTTTAGTTCCACATATGAGAGTTCATACTGGGGAAAACCCCTAATTTTGTTATTTTTCTGTTAAATAAAGTTTGGTTTAGCAGATAAACCTAATCATTGTTTTGATTATTACAAAAATGCATACGACAGTGTAAGGCGCGCATGTTTACTACGATAACTTTTAAATTCATTAATGAAAAAACATGAATATCCATAAGAATTTGCGGCAACACTATATCATTAAGCAACACTAATTGCCGAATAAGAATCCTTGATTTCAACATCATAAAAGGATTTTTTCAAGTAGACTGTTTATTTTCTGTACTTTTTTGCCTGACAATAAATCTGCTAGCGAATAAATAAGTGCTTAAAATCTGAGTGAAGACCTTTAACAAAACCTCAACAAAAAAGTTGGTCATATGCCTTGATAGAGTTCAAAATATTTTTATGACAAGTGCTCGACTGAGCTCCAATCTATGGTCCCCCTCGCCAGACTTTCATAAGAAACACCGTCTAGCAAGAAATACTATCACGAATTTCCCCCGACTCTTTATCTGCGCCTAAACCTAAACGTAGATTCTATGAACAAAGTTTCTTTCTTAGAACTGCACGCATATGGAATTATCTTCCGTTTTCCTGCTTTCCAGCTGACTAAAATATGGTTATCTTCAAGTCTAACATAAACAAGTTTTTGATAGACCATTCCATATCAGTTAACAAATTTACCGAATTTCGATTATTAACTATTACTATTATTAACTATTACTATATTGTCCAGTTTCTACGCTCATTAATCTTTATCCTCGAGTGGCCTATTCGCCTTGATAAGCGGTGATGCCTATGTAAAAAAATTAGCTCAAATTTTATGCCAGCTCAGATGAATATGAAATGAAATCTCGAATCTGAAATTGGCAGAGTGCCGACTAAAAAAGATATTCTCAGCATGACTAGGCAATAGCTCACAAGTTATTAACGGCAAACACAAGTAAAAAGCAGAAAACGCCACCAGGCCACTGCATATGACAAAACCATATAAAGTCCACAAGAGAAATGTATAATCATTGTGATTGATAGTTCATTGAACAAAGGGAAATTAATTTCTACTGATTCATTTACATAAGTTGTATTTGGGAAGTGCCAATTGTATTTGACCCCTTTCCCTACCAATTAACAACAAACCTGATATTATTTGCACAAAACTATGAAACATAGATTATTATTAAAGATGTTAGAATAAAAGTAACGAAGCTTTTAGAAAGAATGCTACAAGCACATTACGAGAAGAGAATTGTTTGATACTCTTTCGTTTAATAAGAACGAAATACTGTATTCGAGATGCAAAAATAATTCTCCTCCTTACCACAGAACATAATAGCTAAAACTACGACCAACATATTACTGCATATTACATCGCAAAAATGTGCATATCTTCCAAAGATCTAATAGGAATCATCCCACAGGCACATGTAAGAGAAGAAAATTGTTTGATACTGTTTTGCTTAACAAGATATGGAACGATGACAACAAAATACTGTATTCGAGACTCAAATATAATTGTTTTCCTTACCACAGCTAAAACTACGAAGAAAACACCTTGTAGAACAAACACCATAACACACTATTTTTATATTGTGGATTTATACCCCCTAGCTGACTGATGCTGACACGCAATGAGCAGCCACTATTCGGGTGCATGAATCCTTTATGTCTTTTAAGGATCTATTTATCACTATCAGGAACGATCCAACAGCCATCAAAGGTGGTCCAACCACCAAAGACTCTCTGTCCACTTTACACTAGCCAAGTTTGGAACACTTTTAGTTTCTGCATCCCGACTCTGTATGGTGACAGACTGTGAGTTTCTTTTAATAAGCTCCCAGCGATGCACACTAGGAACACATCATTAAACCCTCAGTCTCAAAAGACATTTCTCCATGGATTCACGTAATTCTTAGAATGGACTCTGTGAAATCATAACTCCATCCTACATCGTGTTCTTTCATGCATTAATAATTGATCGGATGAAAAAAGTTTTTCTCGACAAACAAAAAAAAAGAACCACAAATTCCAACACACAGCATCAACCTGAATGAACAAGACAATTACGTCACACATAGTGGTCGACGGGTAAACCGGTCAAAGGGACTATGCAAGACTTTGTATGTATATATATATATATATATATATATATATATATATATATATATATATATATATATATATATATATAACAAAGAACTTTCATCCCCACCGCCGCTAATTATTCTGTGCTTTTTTGCATAACCAAAATACTTTAGTAAAACAAATATACCATTAAAAACAATTACTATTAAAGACAAATACCATTAAAAACAAATACTATTAAAGAGGGAACTGCTCACTCTCATTAATTCTTACTCTCCAGGTTCATTCAAACAAAATACAAAAGAAAAATGATTATTAAAACACCATAATATAAACATGTTCATTCAAACGAAACACACAATATTAATATTAAAACACCATATTATAAACATGTTTATTCAAACGAAACACAAAAAAGTTATATTAAAACACCATATTATAAACATATTCATTCAAACGAAATACAAAAAATTAAAATTGAAACACTATAATATTATAAACATCGGTTGCGAAGGACTCAATCAAGAAGCCAAACAACACCAAGAAAGTTACAGAAACATTATTTTTTGTTGTCGTTGTTTTATATGCATATATATTTTAAATGATTTCGTGTTGTTTCGCTTATTAAAGTTGCTTAAGTGATTTTTACCTAACAAATGTGTCTTTGTTTAATTCGTCTTTATATTATTTATTTAGCATCTCTTTAGCATTATTGGCACACTTAACTAATGCATGGATTAAATTCCTTGTTTCAATTTTCGTGTAATTTTTTTCCTTTTATTTGAGTTGTTTTTGTGAAATATTCAGTTTCACAATTTTTATATGAGGATAATTTGGATTAATCGGACTACTGTTCTCATTTGGATCTTATTAAAAAGTGAACATTGAAATAATGAAATCTTCAATCTTAAAAAATAAACATTATTTTTATATTTTCATATATGCCACTTTTTTTATTAATTGGACGAAAGAAGTGAAATGTACTAAAGAAATTTCAACGTGCTTTAAGCATTGCTTAACTAATGAACAGATATTTTTACACGAGTAACGAAATAATGATTGCACCGTGAGAGGGTGACCTAGTTGATTTTCTTTTGAAATGATTTCGCGCTTAATTCGTGTTTTTTCATCTTTTAATTTTTATTCTTTTCTATTTTCATATATTTTACTTCTGAATAAATTGGACACACAAAACAAAAGACAGTCTTGAAGTTAAGCCCGGAAAACTCGAAAGTAAGTTCGACAACTCTAGAAGGGTCAAACCAGTATTTAAACCGTCAAATCACGTGTTATTTTGTTAATAAATTATATTGAACGAATTGGAAGTAACCATTTGTTTAAATAAAGTAATCGAACAAAGTATATAAAAAGTCTTAAAAGTGTTCAGCACAATGCAGCGGCTTATGACTAGGTGTATCAGAATTTTTGGGAACGTCGCCATTGCAAACATTTGATTAAATAGACTCTCCATGTCTACAAGCTTATAACAATATGAAAATGTAATTTCAAACCCTAATTTTTATTTCAATAAAATGAGCAAAGACATAATGTAAAAATCATAAAAGCTTTAATCGAAGAATATACAATATTTTTTTCATCAGTTTTCCTTATGAAAGATTTCACGAAAATCAACTAATTTAACTTCATCGAAATCTAATAAACAATTATAACTGCCAGAAATCGCTTACCTGTTCAAAATTACTAAGCTATTGGTGATTCTATTTCATGTATAAGAATTTGTCCATATTTATATATTATATTCCATATATTTTTAACATAAAATGATTTTACATCAAGAGTCGCGGAAAAACGTCTTTTCGACAGTTGTTTATCCGCCATTAGCAAAACCGGATGTTAGGGGTGTCAAAATTCCCCTAAAATCTGATAGACCTAGCTTATGACACTTCATCACTTGTAGCAAAAGTATCCAGAAGAATCTAAAAATAATCTTAGTATGAACTAAAGAATGTGCTGTTTTTCTAATCAAGCAGTTTACTATGCCAAATGCCAATTCTGTGGGAGTGAAAATCATTCTCGAAACTCTTGGGTAATTTTTATTGTAAAGGCAAGAATAAACGGCACATGTCTGTATGATAGCGGAAGCACTTATAGTTTCATAAAAAATGAACGTCCTGAGATAACTCGGTCTTTGTATACTACCTACCAGCGACATAGTAGGTACGGCTTCCTCAAACCTCACAAGCAAAACCCAAGGTCATTATCGCAATTAATGGACAAATTCATCCTAATATGCGTCTCTCTATTCAACTCATCATGTGTACTCCTTTTATACTTGGACAATAATTCATGCAGCTACATAACCGAATAGAATTTTAATTTTTAATAGAAAAATACCTGACTTTCAAATCTGTAAGACCGCACAGATGAAAATAGAACCACCTGCTTTTTGCCAGTTTATCAAATAACTGTAAACTAATTTCAATAAAAGGCAGGAATTATTCTACATCTGATCGTGAATTCATTCGGAATAATGTACAGAAACTCTTAAAATAAGGAATTATAACAAAATCTTATCCCACATGGCCAGCCCAAGTCTTGGTAACCCTCAATGAAAGACATAAACCTCACATTGACTATTCTGCCACTATTAATCGATATACATTTCTTGATGGTTTTCCACTCCCAAGAATCTCAAGTATCATACGCAAATTATCGCAATATAGAATTTTTTAATAAATTAAAATTGAAGTCTACGTATTACAAATGACGTATTCTTAAGGCTGAAGGAATTTATACAGTATTCGAAGCTGTACGAATTTTCTCGGTTACCTTATGGATGAACAAACTGGGTAACTATTTATTATATATGTTATAACCCAAAAACACGAACTCAAAGGAACCGTTTCCTAAATCGATGACATTATCACTGGAGGAAAAACTTATAAAGAATGGGACGAATATATGAAAACATTTCAAAAAGTTTTCGATCGCCTTAATCTGCAAATGAATCCTGAAAAATGTGAATATGGTATAACCATACTCAGGTTTTTAGGGAATCTATTGGAAAAAGAAACAATTAATGCTGATCCAAACAGACTAACTGTATCACATCATTCAAACGAGCCTTAGGTCTTTTCTCATATATTTACAACTCTACTTTTAGGGAATCTATTTGTTCGTTACAACTCTACTTTCAACCGATTCGTTGTTTGTTTCGTTCACCACACTCTTTTCTTCTACCTCTTCTTTTACACACGTCCGTTCGCTTTAGTGACTAAAAATCGTCTCTCCTCCCGCTTTCCTTTCCTCGTTATTTATGGAACAAAGGTATGAGATTCCACGATACTTTTTTCCACATAAAAGCCTGCAGGCGCAATCTTGCTTCTCAATTTGTTCTCTGCAGGCACAAAAGCCACTTGTTTATCCACACTATTGGAAAAAAGACAATTAGTGCTGATCCAAACAGACTAACGCCACTAAATGAATTACCAATTCTGAACTGTATCACGTGATTCAAACGAGCCTTAGGTCTTTTCTCATACTATTCACCATAGGTACTATCAATTCCAGGCAATAAAATATAAAATTATTATAGCTTCATTTGCAGCCATTGAAATGAAGTTCCATTCCCAATAGAAACATATGCATTGCGACAGCATAAGCAGCCTGCTATTCTCAAAATGTACGTCCAGTTGCATATTTTTCCAGAATCCTGACACAGTTGGAACGTCGACACTCAGTAGTAGAAAGTAAATCAGCAGCCATTATTGAATCTGTGCGTAAATGGCGTTATCTCTTACTCGGTCGACATTTTACTCTTTCTCGTTCATGCTCTACTTAGTGCTCATTATCATTAAAACATCTGTATACAGTTGTGTCATCCAATAGTATCGAGGCTGAATCATTCTGTCAGACAGAAGATTCTACCATTCTCTATGGAACATGTTAAACGTATCTGTGCTGGATGTTAAATATGTGCTGAAATAAAACCAAGATTCTTCAAACACCCCTCAGGGCGTTTAATCCATTTGCAACCCCCTTTGAACGCTTTTTAATAGATCTCATGGTTCCCAAACTATCTATGAATAATTGCAAATAGCTATTGCTTATCGTCGATGTACATTCACGTTATCCTTTTGTCTATCCATGCCAGGTTATATTAACAAAACAGTCATAAAATCTCTCCAGAATTTATTTGCCTTCTTTAGTTGCTCAGATTCCATCCATAGTGACCGAGAAAGTCAGTTCATTTCAGCTGAACTAAAAGTTTCTCCGGTAACATGAAAAAAATTCTAAATTGGGGTCTAACCAAGGAATTCATTTTTTTTAACCAAAAATTTTTAACCAAGAATTTTGAACAGAAAGGTCATTTTATTTTAAACATAGTAAAACTAAACCGTTAAATTAAAAAAAGTGAATTGAAATTTTTAAGTTTAAAAAAATTGAATAGAAATTTATAAATTATTGGAATTCTTTTTAAGATGAGTAAGTTGTATATTTTATTTGACTTATTTACAGACTATTATCCTCATCTTTTATAGTTGTTGTTTAATGATGTTTCGGGCTAACTATTGCTCTGGCCTTCATCAGTTTGTCAATAACGTAAATGTAGTAAAAGACGAATGATATGAGATACATAGATATTTTTTATTAAAGTTATTTATCTCTCAAACACTGAGTTAGTAAAGAAATGTAGGACATAATTAGACTGGTAAAGTATCCATTTCTCGTAAAAGCTAATGTAAGGGGACACCAAATACCAAATACTGGCTCAGCGTTTACTTGGAGGGGAAAATAATCCTCATCCCAGGTCGTTCTCATAAACTTGATTTTTTTAAAATATTCACGCACTTTAAAGGAAAGTCACCTTTCAATTTTAAAATTATTATTGAGGCCCTGATACTTGGTTATCTTTTCTTGTTCAGCTCTATTAAGGCCATATACAGTCGGGATGGCGATGTTTGGCTTGATGGCCTTATCTTTTATATATCTGCCCGCCTGTAAATCTTTGTCATAAAACATGCTCACCTTTCCATTCGATGTTATTGGTGGTGGTTCCTGTCTCTATATGTTTAATGATCTGTCGATCTTCCTCTTTCTTGTTTTATTTTACTTCATTCGAAATTCTCAGAAGTCAAGGGGCCGACAACCTGGGGATCAGTGTGAGTTCTCATGTGTACAACTAAATATGATTTTCGAGAAAAAGAATATCCACACACTTTACAAGAATGTGGCTTTTCACCAGTGTGAGTTCTCATATGTCTGCCTAACTTTGATTTATCTAAAAATGAATGTCCACACACTTCACAAGCATATGGCTTTTCCCCAGTGTGAGTTCTCATATGTTTAATTAAATTTGATTGATCAGAACAAGAATATCCACAAACTTCACAAGAATGAGGTTTTTCTCCAGTGTGAGTTCTCATATGTTTCACTAATGTTGATCTTTGAGAAAAAGAATCTGCACAGATTTCACAAGAATATGGCTTTTCCCCAGTGTGGGTTCTCATATGTTTCTCTAAACTTGATTTATAACAACAGGAATATCCACACACTTCACAAAAATGAGGCTTTTCCCCTGTGTGAGTTCTCATATGCCTCAGTAACGTTGATTTTTCAGAACAAGAATACTCACACACTTTACAAGAATGTGGCTTTTCACCAGTGTGAGTTCTCATATGTCTCACAACATTTGCTTTTATAGAACTAGAATATCCACACACTTCACAAGTATGTGTCATTTCCCTAGTGTGAGTACTCATATCTCCACTATATTATTTTTCAGAACAAAAATATCCACACATTTTATCAGAATGTGGCTTTTTATGCTATGGAATCTACACACTGTCTTTTCCAAGGTCACATACATTTCTCCAATTTGTGATTCAATATCCTTATACGTTTTGATGCATCTCAACATAAGACACACATTTTCCAATAAGTAATATTTACTTCGACATGTGCAGATCTTCTACTATATTTCATTATAAAATAAATGTTTCCACTAATGTCGATGTTGTCTTCACCATACAGCAATGCTCTTCAATATAATAAAGTTTTAAGGAATCGACTCATCAATAATGCGTTCATCTGTAAATAAAATAATGACAATATTACATACGTAGAATGTTATTCAATGTTATTTGATTGAACTCACAAATGAATTTGATCTAAAAATACATATGAGACATACAAGGAAAAACCGATGAATAATTTTATAATTTTTATACTGGCTGAAAAAGAAGAATCATATATACATATATATATAAATCTCCACAGCAAAAACGATTGCATTGTTTGGATTAAAAACTGTAAACAAAATTACCATAATTCGCTGCTGAATATACTGTTTAAAAAAGATATCTTTAAAAGACTAAAGATTCCATGTCTAATCGCTTGTCTCTTACGCTCCAAACTGTCAATTTAAATTAATATATATATATATATATATGTGTGTGTGTGTGTGTGTGTTTTATACATATATATATATATATATATATATGTATAGATTTGTACGGATGTATTTGTATATATATATATATATATATATGTATATATATATGTATATATATGTATATTTGTATATAAATATATATATATATATATATATATATATATGTTATATTTATACATATATGCATATCGTCAATTTATGAATCCCATATAGAACTGTTGATTTTATTTGAATAGAATGAAATATGTATCAAGTGCGATTGAAAGCGAAATCTCAATGTAATATTTGTTTATTATGTTGTGATTTTGAGGCGTATTTTATTTTATATATGTGATATATATATATGTATATAAATATATTCATATATATATGTGTACATATCTATATATATATATATATATATATATATATATATATATATATATTTGTATATGTATATATATATATTTGTATATGTATATATATGTAGATAGATGTATGTAGATATTATAATAAAATCAAAGTAGATGTAGTGTTTATATCATATATATATATATATATATATATATATATATATATATATATATATATTAAGCTTACTGTTATGTAAAACATTTAGATACACACACAAAATATTCATAGGTTCATCAACATCATTTTTACTGCATAGAATTATTTCTATCTTTCATAATTTATTTACGAGTATGCAAAATTATCAAAAAATATCAACCAAAAGAAATTACTAATTTACTAATTACTAAATTACCTAAAATAACTAATTTGGTTTCATGTTTTTTGCCAACTTTTGATGTTTGTCAATTTTAGTATTATTTTAGATTAATTTACTTATTATCGAAATAGTAACTGTTATGGGACTTACCCATTCAATTATAATAGACTGTACTTATCATTTTATAAACCACGAGCCTAATAATCTTTTGAGAAGGATATCATCATCTAAGGCATGACAATACATACTGACGACTATTTTTCTATTTCACTTTCGTTTACAAACTATTTTTTCATTTTGAACCTGTCCTTAGCTTTTTCATTTGTTGCTATTAAAAACAGTAAGATATTATTTATTCAGTTTGGTACACAAAACTACGATAAGTCACTACAATGAATTGATTGTTTCCGTTCTAAAAGACATAGTCAAATAACTAAAGATCCCTGGTCTCTTAAGCTTGAAACATTACATTTCTGAAAATTTTTTTGATCTACATAATATATATATATATATATATATATATATATATATATATATATATATATATATATATATATATATATAGTTTAATGTTATGTTAACCATTGCTATAATGACAGAAAATCTTCATAGGTTCATCAACAGAATTTGCACATAATACAACAAAATTTATACTGCATACAATTGTTTTTTTTCACACCATATACACATAAGTGTTTTACGAATATTCAAAATCACCAGAAATAAACACATTTTCATAAAAGCTTACTAAAATTTTCATGTTTTTTATTGTTTATTTATTTTTTCTTATATATTTCTTAACTTGTGAATCCTGTACTTCACTCTAAGATTCTGTGATTAGAAACATAGGTTCATCCCTATTACACGTTTTATCTTTAAGAAATGATTAATTTACTTATAAAAACAGTAACTGTAATGGGACTAACACATTAAAACAATAATAGATTTTAACCTTTTTATTTACCAAATAAATTTAATAAAAATAAAATAAAATTTAATTTGTTCTTCATTTGTTGTTTATTTTCTTTTATGTCTCTTACTTAGGTTACATTAACTGGCGATGTGGATGGCGTTACTCATGAGCAAACTTTTAAATGATTTTTGTTTCTACAAAAACTGGCGATATTTTTATTTTACACAGTGATCACCACTTATCAAGGCCCGGAAGCCACTCAGGGATAACGGTTATTGCAAGTACATTACGTTAGTGTGGAGATTTGATGAAGTGTTTACATAAGGGGGCGGTGCATTAGGAATTTATTGAGATTGGACTTGAAGACATTCAAGTTGTAGTCCCGTGGGAAGCAGGCAGACGGAACAGAGTTCCACAGGCGTGCAGTTCTAAGAAAGAAGCTTTGTTCATGGAATCCGCATTTTGATTTAGGCACAGATATAGAGTGGGGGAAATTTGTCACAGTGGATTCAGCTAGACGGGTGTTTTTCGTGAAAGATTGGCGAGGGGGACCAGAGATTGGAGTTCATACGAGCACCTGCCATGGAAATAACGATAAAAAAGGGTAGGCTCGCAACGTCTCTTCTGTGGAAGAGAGGTTGCAGGGTAGAGAAAAGGCATCCCCCACTAAGCCACGAAGTCTATTTTGTACTCTGTCAAGGCAGGATATGAATGCATGCTAAAAAGTCAAATTCAAAATACAGTCAATGCCCCTGACATACCAAAGGTAGATAGAGCATGGTATAAAAACCTACTTTATAAAGTACAGCTGGAAATGTCTTCTCAATGCTTGAATCATTTCTCTCTGATAGGGTCAGAAGAGTAGTGGTTGATGGGGAGCAATCAGAAGCTCACAGTATTTATGCAGGAGTCCGTCAGCGGTCCATCTTGGACCCAATTTCTTCCTAATCTACATCAATGATCTTCCAAATCACATCTTAAGATCATTCAGATACATTCATGCTAATGACACTACTATCTACGGCAATAAAGGCTGTAAATGATCAAGTTCTCTCTGATTCTCACTCCTTTTATTTTGAGCACAGGACGCAATGGGGCGAGAAGTGGCTGGTTACTTTTAATGCATCTAAAACCAATCTTCTATCTTTCCATCATCAACGCTCTGATCCCTTATCTAGCATCAATTGAAATGAATGGCTCTCGGCTTGAGGAGGCTCCATGTTTTAACAAGCTTCTGGGTTTGACCTTTACTCTTGATCTGAGATGGAACATGTACATCAAATTCACTGCCAAGTCGCTGCAAAAATGATAGGATCCTTCTACTACTCCAGTAGATATCTTACTATTGATGCAATTCCCTGCTGATATAAGAGCACGTAACGTCCAAGGATGGAGTACTCTGCCACATCTGGGCAGGAGTTGCTAGAAATACCTAATCCTGCTTTGACAAAGTTCAAAATAGACTTCATAGCTTAGTGTGGGATGCTCTTTCCTCTTCCTTGCAACCTCTTTACTACAGAAGAGATGGGGCGAGCCTGTCTTTGCTTTATAATTATTTTCATGGTAGGTGCTTGTCTAAGTTCCAATCTGTGGTCCCCGTCGCCAAACTTAAAAAAAACACTCGTCTAGCTGAAAACACTATCAATAATTTCCCCCACTCTTTATCAGTGTCTAAACCCTAACGTAGATTCTATGAACAAAACTTCTTTCTTAGAACTGTACGCCTGTAGAGCTGTCTTTTGTTTGCCTTATTTCCAGCTGAATACAATTTTGTCGTCTTTAAGTCCACTGTAAACAAATTCCTGATGAATTCCAATTTACAAAATTTCCGCAACTAACGATTACTACGATATTGGCCCATTGACTTCTGTACACTCCTTACCCCTTATCCTAGAGTGGCCTTAGTATCACTCTTAAATGCTTATCATGCTATTGTATTGTTAAAATCACACAATAGTCTCGACCCCCAAGATGAATAGTAATTGCTTAGAACGACAACGTACTTAAACAAACATTGTTAGAACGACAAAAGAACTTAAACCAACATTGCTTAGAACGACAAGGTACTTAAACATTGCTTACAACGACAAAGGAACTCAAACAAACATTGCTTAGAACGACAAGGTACTTAAACAACATTGCTTAGAACAACAAGGTACTAAAACATTGCTTAGAACGACAAGGTACTTAAACATAGCTTAGAATGACAAGATACTTAAACATTGCTTAGAATATCCACAAACTTCACAAGAATGTGGTTTTTCTCCAGTGTGAGTTCTCATATGTTTCACTAATGTTGATCTTTGAGAAAAATAATCTGCACAGATTTCACAAGAATATGGCTTTTCCCCAGTGTGGGTTCTCATATGTTTCTCTAAACTTGATTTATAACAACAGGAATATCCACACACTTCACAAAAATGAGGCTTTTCCCCTGTGTGAGTTCTCATATGCCTCAGTAACGTTGATTTTTCAGAACAAGAATACTCACACACTTTACAAGAATGTGGCTTTTCACCAGTGTGAGTTCTCATATGTCTCACAACATTTGCTTTTATAGAACTAGAATATCCACACACTTCACAAGTATGTGTCATTTCCCTAGTGTGAGTACTCATATCTCCACTATATTTGATTTTTCAGGACAAAAATATCCACACACTTTATCAGAATGAGGCTTTTTATGCTATGGTATTAAATACAATCTAAAACACTGTCTTTTCCAAGGTCACATACATTTCTTCAATTTGTGATTCAATATCTTTATAACTTTTTATGCATCTCAACATTAGACACACATTTTCCAATAAGTAATATTTACTTCGAGATGTGCAGATCTTCTACAATATTTCATGGTAAAATAAATGTTTCCACTGATGTCGATGTTGTCTTCACCATACAGCAATGCTTTTCAATACAATAAAGTTTTAAGGAATTGATTCATCGATAATGCGTTCATCTGTAAATAAAAATAATGGCAATATTACATACATAGAATCTTATTCAATTTTATTTGATTGAACTCACAAATGAATTTTATCTAAAAATACATATGAGACATACAAGGAAAAACCGAAGAATAATTTTATAATTTTATACTGGCTGAAAAAGAAGAATCACATATATATATAAGGATAACAATCTCCACAGTAAAAACGATTGCATTGTTTGGTTTTAAAACTGTAAACAAAATTACCATAATTCGCTGCTGAATTTACTGTTTAAAAAGGATATCTTTAAAAGACTAAAAAGATTCCAAGTCTAATCCCTTGTCTCTTACGCCCTAAACAGTCAATTTAAATAAAATAATATATATATATATATATATATATATATATATATATATGTGTGTGTGTTTTGTATACATATATAAATATATATATATATTTGTACGAATGTATTTGTATATATGTGTATATATATGTATATTTGTATATATTTTTTTCTATGCATATAGTTATATTTATACATATATGCATATCGTCAATGTATGAGTTCCATATAGAACCGTTGATTTTATTTGAAGTGCGCTTGAAAGCCAAATCTCAATGTAACATTTGTTTATTATGTTGTGATTTTGAGGGGTATTTTATTTTATATATGTAATATATGTATATATATATATGTATATATTCATATATATATATATATATGTGTATATATATATATTTGTATATGTATATATATATTTGTATATGTTTTTATGCGTATAGATGTATGTAGATATTATAATAAAATCAAATTAGATGTAGTGTTTATTATTAAACAAATGATTAATTTACTTATAAAAAACAGTAACTGTAATGGGACTTACATATTCAAACAATAATAGATTTTAACCTTTTTATTTACCAAATAAATTTAATGAACATAAAATAAAATTTAATTTGTTCTTCATTTGTTGTTTATTTTCTTTTATGTCTCTTACTTAGGTTACAGTAACTGGCGATGTGGATGGCGTTACTCATGAGCAAACTTTTAAATGATTTTTGTTTCACAGAAACTGGCGATATGAATGCATGCTGAAAAGTCAAATTAAAATACAGCCAATTTCTAAGGCAATTGCCCCTGACATATCAAAGGTATATAGAGCATGGTATAAAAGCCTACTTTATAAAGTCTCCAGCTATGGTATAGCTGGAAATGTCTTCTCAATTTTTGAATCATTTCTCTCTGATTGGGTCATAAGAGTAGTGGTTGATGGGGAGCAATCAGAAGCTCACAGTATTTATGCAGGAGTCCGTTAGCAGTCCATCTTGGGCCCAATTTCTTCCTAATCTACATCAATTATCTTCCAAATCACATCTTAAGAACATTCATATACATTTATGCTAATGACACTACCATCTATGGCAACAAAGACTGTAAATGATCAAGTTTTCTCTGATTCTCACTCCTCTGATTGTGAGTACCGGATGCAATGGGACGAGAAGTGGCTGGTTAATTTTAATGCATCTAAAACCAAGCTTCTATCTTTCCATCATCAACGCTCGGATCCTTATCTAGCATCAATTGAAATGAATGGCTCTCGTCTTGGGGAGGCTCCATATTTTAACAAGCTTCTGGGTTTGATCTTTACTCTTGATCTGAGATGGAACATGTACATCAAATCCACTGCCAAGTTGCTGCAAAAATGATAGGATCCTTCTACTACTCCAGTAGATATCTTATTATTGATGCAATTCTCTGCTGATATAAGAGCACGTAACGTCCAAAGATGGAGTACTTTGCCACATCTGGGCAGGAGTTGCTAGAAAGATCTAATCCTGCTTTGACAATGTTCAAAATAGACTTCATAGCTTAGTGTGGGATACTCTTTCCTCTTTCTTGCAACCTCTTTCCCACAGAAGAGATGGGGCGAGCCTGTCTTTGCTTTATAATTATTTTCATGGTAGGTGCTCGTCTAAGTTCCAATCTGTGGTCCCCGTCACCAAACTTAAAAAAAAACACTCGTCTAGCTGAAAACACTATCAATAATTTCCCCCACTCTTTATCTGTGTCTAACCCCTAACGTATATTCTATGAACAAAACTTCTTTCTTAGAACTGTACGCCTGTAGAGCTGTCTTTTGTTTGCCTTATTTCCAGCTGAATACAATTTCGTCGTCTTTAAGTCCACTGTAAACAAATTCCTGATGAATTCCAATTTACAAAATTTCCACAACTAACGATTACTACGATATTGGCCCATTGACTTCTGTATACTCCTTACCCCTTATCCTAGAGTGGTCTTAGTATCACTCTTAAATGCTTATCATGCTATTGTATTGTTAAAAATCACACAATAGTCTCGACCCCCAAGATGAATAGTAATTGCTTAGAACGACAACGCACTTAAACAAACATTGTTAGAACGACAAAGGAACTTAAAACAACATTGCTTAGAAAGACAAGGTACGTTAACATTGCTTACAACGACAAAGGAACTCAAACAAACATTGCTTAGAACGACAAGGTACTTAAACAACATTGCTTAGAACAACAAGGTACTAAAACATTGCTTAGAACGACAAGGTACTAAAACATTGCTTAGAACGAAAAGGTACTTAAACAAACACTGCTTTGAACGACAAAGCACTTAAACCAACATTACTTAGAACGACTAGATACTTAAACATTGCTTAGAATGACTAGATACCTAAACATTGCTTAGAACGACAAAGTACTTAAACAAACATTGCTGAGAACGACAAGGTACTTAAACAAACATTGCTTAGAACGACAAGTTACTTAAACAAACATTGCTGAGAACGACAAGGTACTTAAACAAACATTGCTTAGAACGACAAGTTACTTAAACATTACTTAGAACGACAAGGTACTTAAACATTGCTTAGAACGATAAAGGAACTTAAACAACATTGCTTAGAACGACAAGGTACTTAAACAAACACTGCTTCGAACGACAAGTTACTTAAACACACATTGCTTAGAACGACGAGATACTTAAACATTGCTTAGAACGACAAGTATATTTTAAACAGTGAGGTGAGGGATATGAAGTCAGTCCCGAAAATGACTTAAACCGTCTATGATTTAAACATTACGTTATTTCATGTATATTTTTTACAGTAGTGTAGGGGATATGAAATCAGTCCCAGAAAGGGCTGAAACAGTTTACTATTTAGACATTACATTATTTCATGTATATTTTTAGCAGTGGGTTGGGGATATAAAGTCAGTCCCAGAAATGTCTGAAAAGTTTACGATTTAAGCGTTACTTTATTTCATGTATATTTTTAATAATGAGGTGGCGGACATGAAGTCAGCCCCGGGTTTGAATGAGATAAGTGCAAATATATACTAGCAGAAAGCGTCGCCCAGTGTTGAAAGAGATAGGTGGAAAACATATAGTAGAAAAATACCCAGTGTCGTTCGGGATCGAATGAGACAGGTGAAAGATATATACTAGCAGAATATGTGATGTCATCCGGGATTGGATAAGTTATGTAGAACATATATACTATGAGAAAATCCGGAATTTATTGATGTATTTGTAATGGAATAATCATCCCAGGCAATATATCACAGTTATTATTTAAGTAAGGGGAAACGGCATAGTGGGTTAAAGTTATGAAAATTATTGTTGAAATTAGTAACATATCCAAAAAGTATGAAAAATGATGAAATGTGAGTTACTTGATTGGTGTGTTTGTAATGAGATAATAAGCCCAGACAATATATCAAGGTTCTTATGTTAGTAGGAGGGGGGCATAATGTGGGGTTTTAATTATAAACATTATTGTCGAAATTCGTAACATATCCAAGAATTATGAAAAATGATGAAATGTGAGTTAATTTATTGGTGTATTTGAAGTGAAATAATCATCCCAGATAATATATCAAAGTTATTATTTGAGTAGTTGACGGTTAATAATGTGGGTTAAACATATAAAAGGTGATTGTCGAAATTAGTAACATATCCGAGAATTATAAAAATTGATGGAATGTGAGTTAATAGATAGTTGTACCTACCCAGGCGAGAAGGGGGTATGGGACTCTCGGAAGTCAATCATCAACACAGAGCCACAATCGTCAGCAGAGGTCAGTACATAATAAGTTCCTGTAACCCCAAGCTTATGAAAAAGCCACTTGTATATCCACACTATTGGAAAAAAAAACAATTAGTGCTGATCCAAACAGACTAACGCCACTAAATGAATTACCAATTCTGAACTGGTAAAGTATCCAGCTTGGAGAAGGTAGACCATTTCTCGTAAAAGCTAATGTAAGTTAGCCATAGTAAGGGGATGTCATTTGGACACCAAATACCATGTTATTTTGAATATTTGCTCAGAGGAAAAGAATCCTCATCCCAGGTCGTTCTCATAAATTTGATTTTTGTTAATATCCACACACTTCACAGGAAAGTAACCTTTCAATTTTTTAAAATTTTACTTGAGTATTTTTTACGAGATCATTTAATTTCAATATTATTTTAATTTATATCCGCATTACAGCTTGATTTTCAAGGAATTGCTTCCAAGTATTTCTTAATTTTTTATCACTAAGCCAGTTGCTCGTATCACAACCGATATAATGTCTATCTCTTTCAGAGACCATGTCGTTTTAAAATTATTCTTGAGGCCCTGATACTTGGTTATCTTTTCTCGTTCAGCTCTATTAAGGCCATATACAGTTGAGATGGCATCATCAATAATGAACGTAGTTCTTAAGGCTTTTTCCATATCACAATGTCTGGCTTCATAGCCTTATCTTTTATATATCTGCCCGCCTATAAATCTTTGTCATAGAACATGGTCACCTTTCCATTCGATGTTATTTGTGGTGGTTCATGTTCCCATGTTTAATGATCTGTCGATCTTCCTCTTTCTTGTTTTATTTTACTTCAGTCGAAATTCTCAGAAGTAAAGGGGCCGACAACCTGGGGATCAGTGTGAGTTCTCATGTGTACAACTAAATATGATTTTCGAGAAAAAGAATATCCACACACTTTACAAGAATGTGGCTTTCCACCAGTGTGAGTTCTCATATGTCTGCCTAACTTTGATTTATCTAAAAATGAATGTCCACACACTTCACAAGCATATGGCTTTTCCCCAGTGTGAGTTCTCATATGTTTAATTAAATTTGATTGATCAGAACAAGAATATCCACAAACTTCACAAGCATGTGGTTTTTCTCCAGTGTGAGTTCTCATATGTTTCACTAATGTTGATCTTTGAGAAAAAGAATCTGCACACATTTCACAAGAATATGGCTTTTCCCCAGTGTGGGTTCTCATATGTTTCTCTAAACTTGATTTATAAGAACAGGAATATCCACACACTTCATAAAAATGAGGCTTTTCCCCAGTGTGAGTTCTCATATGTCTCAGTAACGTTGATTTTTCAGAACAAGAATATTCACACACTTTACAAGAGTGTGGCTTTTCACCAGTGTGAGTTCTCATATGTCTCACAACATTTGCTTTTATAGAACTAGAATATCCACACACTTCACAAGTATGTGTCATTTCACCAGTGTGAGTACTCATATTTCCCACTATATTTGATTTTTCAAAATAAAAATATCCACACACTTTATCAGAATGAGGCTTTTTATGCTATGACATCTCATAAAATATAAAACACTGTCTTTTCCAAGGTCACATACTTTTCTTCAATTTGTGATTCAATATCTTCATAGGTTTTGATGCATGTCAACATTAGACACATATTTTCCAATAAGTCATATTTACTTCGAGATGTGCAGATCTTCTACAATATTTCATGGTAAAATAAATGTTTCCACTGATGTCGATGTTGTCTTCACCATACAGCAATACTTTTCAATATAATAACGTTTTAAGGAATTGACTCATCGATAATGTGTTCATCTGTAAATATAAATAATGCAATATTACATACATAGAATCTTATTCAATTTTATTTGATTGAACTCAAAAATGAATTTAATCTAAAAATACATATGAGATATACAAGGAAAAACAGAAGAATAATTTTATAATTTTATACTGGCTGAAAAAGAAGAATCATATATATATATATATATATATATATATATATATATATATATATTTATATATATATATATATATATTTATATATATATATATATATATATATATATAAGGATAACAATCTCCACAGTAAAAACGATTGCATTGTTTGGTTGAAAAACTGTAAACAAAATTACCATAATTCGCTGCTGAATATACTGTTTAAAAAAGATATCTTTAAAAGACTAAAAAGATGCCAGGTCTAATCCCTTGACTCTTACGCCCTAAACAGTCAATTTAAATTAAATAATATATATATATGTGTGTGTGGGTTTTGTATATATGTATATATATATATATATATATATATATATATATATATATATATATATAAATATTTGTACGGATATATTTGTATATATGTGTATATATATGTATATTTGTATATATATATTTTTTTTTCTATACATATAGTTATATTTATACATATATGCATATCGTCAATGTATGAGTTCCATATAGAACCGTTGATTTTATTTGAAGTGCGCTTGAAAGCATAATCTCAATGTAACATTTGTTTATTATGTTGTGATTTTGAGGGGTATTTTATTTTATATATGTAATATATATATATATGTATATATATATGTGTATATATTCATATATATATGTGTGTATATATATATTTGTATATGTATATATATATTTGTATATGTTTTTTATGTGTATAGATGTATGTAGATATTATAATAAAATCAAAGTAGATGTAGTGTTTATGTCATATATATATATATATATATATATATATATATATATATATATATATATATATATCCCTAGTACACGTTTTATCTTTAACTATTGGTACAAACAAATGATTAATTTACTTATAAAAACAGTAACTGTAATGGGACTTACACATTCAAACAATAATAGATTTTAACCTTTTTATTTACAAAATAAATTTAATGAACATAAAATAAAATTTAATTTGTTCTTCATTTGTTGTTTATTTTCTTTTATGTCTCTTACTTAGGTTACAGTAACTGGCGATGTGGATGGCGTTACTCATGAGCAAACTTTTAAATGATTTTAGTTTCACAAAAACTGGCGATATGAATGCATGCTGAAAAGTCAAATTTAAAATACAGCCAATTTCTAAGACAATTGCCCCTGACATATCAAAGGTATATAGAGCATGGTATAAAAGCCTACTTTATAAAGTCTCCAGCTATGTTATAGCTGGAAATGTCTTCTCTATTCTTGAATCATTTCTCTCTGATAGGGTCATAAGAGTAGTGGTTGATGGGGAGCAATCAGAAGCTCACAGTATTTATGCAGGAGTCCGTTAGCAGTCCATCTTGGGCCCAATTTCTTCCTAATCTACATCAATGATCTTCCAAAGCTTAATTTATGCTCATGACACTACCATCTATGGCAACAAAGACTGTAAATGATCAAGTTTTCTCTGATTCTCACTCCTCTGATTTTGAGTACCGGATGCAATGGGACGAGAAGTGGCTGGTTAATTTTAATGCATCTAAAACCAAGCTTCTATCTTTCCATCATCAACGCTCTGATCCCTTATCTAGCATGAATTGAAATGAATGGCTCTCGGCTTGAGGAGGCTCCATGTCTTAACAAGCTTCTGGGCTTGACCTATACTCTTGATCTGAAATGGAACATGTACATCAAATCCATTGCCAAGTCCCAGCAAAAATGGATCCTTCTACTACTCCAGTAGATATCTTACTGTTGATGAAATTCTCTGCTGATATAAGAGCATGTAACGTCCAAAGATGGAGTACTTCTGGGCAGGAGTTGCTAGAAATACCTAATCCTGCTTTGACAAAGTTCAAAATAGACTTCATAGCTTAGTGTGGGATACTCTTTCCTCTTCCTTGCAACCTCTTTCCCACAGAAGAGATGGTGCGAGCGTGTCTCTGCTTTATAATTATTTTTCATGGCACGTGCTCGTCTAAGTTCCAATCTGTGGTCCCCCGTCGCCAAACTTTAAAAAAAACACTCGTCTAGCTGAAAACACTATCAATAATTTCCTTCACTCTTTATCTGTGTCTAAACCTAAACGTATATTGTATGAAAAAATTCTTTCTTAGAACTGCACGCCTTTAGACCTGTCTTTCATTTACCAGATTTTCAGCTGAATACAATTTCGTCGTCTTTAAGTCCACTGTAAACAAATTCCTGATGAATTCCAATTTACAAAATTTCCACAACTAACGATTACTACGATATTGGCCCATTGACTTCTGTACACTCCTTACCCCTTATCCTAGAGTGGTCTTAGTATCACTCTTAAATGCTTATCATGCTATTGTATTGTTAAAAATCACACAATAGTCTCGACCCCCAAGATGAATAGTAATTGCTTAGAACGACAACGTACTTAAACAAACATTGTTAGAACAACAAGGTACTAAAACATTGCTTAGAACGACAAAGTACTTAAACATTGCTTAGAACGAAAAGGTACTTAAACAAACACTGCTTCGAACGACAAGGCACTTAAACATTGTTAGAACGACAAAAGAACTTAAACCAACATTGCTTAGAACGACAAGGTACTTAAACATAGCTTAGAACGACAAGGTACTTAAACAAACATTACTTAGAACGACTAGATACTTAAGCATTGCTTAGAACGAAAAGGTACTTAAACATTGCTTAGAACGACAAGGTACTTAAACAAACATTGCTTAGAACGGCTAGATACTTAAGCATTACTTAGAACGACAAGGTACTTAAACATTGCTTAGAACGACAAGTATATTTGAAACAGTGAGGTGAGGGATATGAAGTCAGTCCCGAAAATGACTTAAACCGTCTATGATTTAAACATTACGTTATTTCATGTATATTTTTTACAGTAGTGTAGGGGATATGAAATCAGTCCCAGAAAGGGCTGAAACAGTTTACTATTTAGATATTACATTATTTCATGTATATTTTTAGCAGTGGGTTGGGGATATAAAGTCAGTCCCAGAAATGTCTGAAAAGTTTACGATTTAAGCGTTACTTTATTTCATGTATATTTTTAATAATGAGGTGGCGGACATGAAGTCAGCCCCGGGTTTGAATGAGATAAGTGCAAATATATACTAGCAGAAAGCGTCGCCCAGTGTTGAAAGAGATAGGTGGAAAACATATAGTAGAAAAATACCCAGTGTCGTTCGGGATCGAATGAGACAGGTGAAAGATATATACTAGCAGAATATGTGATGTCATCCGGGATTGGATAAGATATGTAGAACATATATACTATGAGAAAATCCGGAATTTATTGATGTATTTGTAATGGAATAATCATCCCAGGCAATATATCACAGTTATTATTTAAGTAAGGGGAAACGGCATAGTGGGTTAAAGTTATGAAAATTATTGTTGAAATTAGTAACATATCCAATAGGTATGAAAAATGATGAAATGTGAGTTACTTGATTGGTGTGTTTGTAATGAAATAATAAGCCCAGACAATATATCAAGGTTCTTATGTTAGTAGGAGGGGGGCATAATGTGGGGTTTTAATTATAAACATGATTGTCGAAATTCGTAACATATCCAAGAATTATGAAAAATGATGAAATGTGAGTTAATTGATTGGTGTGTTTGTAATGAAATAATCAGCCCAGGCAATATATCAAAGCTATTATTTTAGTAAGAAGGAGGCTGTAAGGTGTGTTAAACTTATGAAAAAATTATTATCGAAATTAGTAACATATCCAAGAATTATGAAAAATGACGAAATGTGAGTTAATTTATTGGTGTATTTGAAGTGAAATAATCATCCCAGATAATATATCAAAGTTATTATTTGAGTAGTTGACGGTTAATAATGTGGGTTAAACATATAAAAGGTGATTGTCGAAATTAGTAACATATCCGAGAATTATAAAAATTGATGGAATGTGAGTTAATAGATAGTTGTGTTTTTTATGAAATAATCAGGTCAGACAATGTATCTAAGTTATTTTTTTAGTAAAAGAGGGCGATAAAGATGGTTTAAATTATAAAAAATGTATTGTCGAAATTAGGAACATATTCAAGAATTACGAAAAATGATGAAATGTGAGTTAATTGATTGGTGTGTTTATAATAAAAAAACGGCCAAGATAATATATCAAAGTTATTATCTTAGTAAGCAAGGGCGATAAGGATGGTTTAAATTATGAAAAACTATTGTCGAAATTAGTAACATATCCAAAAATTATGAAAAATGTTAATATGTGATTTAATGCATTAGTGTGTTTGCAATTAAATAATCAGCCCAAGCAATTTATCAAAGTTATCATTTTATCAAGGGTTGGGCGAGGATGTCGGTTAAAATAAGAAAAAAATGATTGTCGAAATTAGTAACATATCCAAGAATTATGAAAAATGATTAAACGTGGGTTTATTGATTGGTGTGTTGTAATGAAAAAATCAGCTCAGGCAATATATCAAAGTTAATATTTTAGTAAGGGTGGAAGCAATAATGGTGTGTTTAACTTATAAAAATGATTGTCGAAGTTAGTAACATATCCAAGAATATAAAAAAATATGAAATATGAGTTAATTGATAGTTGTTTTTTTTATGAAATAATCTGTCTAAGCAATATATCATTTTTTTTCATTTTAGTAAGGGGAGCGGCGATAATGTGGGTTAAAAGTATTATAAATTATTGTCGAACATAGTAACATATTAAATAATTATGAGAAATGATGAAATAGGAGTTAATTGACCAGTGCGTTTGTAATGAAATAATCAGTCCCGGAGATATATCAACGTTATTATTTTAGTAAGGAAGCGATACAGTTTTAATAAAAGGACTAGAATAATATGATTGTGCCTTTCTTCATGCTGAACAAAACGCTCACATAATACCCAGCAACAATATATTACATACCAAAAATGCTGCTGTGGAATAGTAAAATATTAATAAAATTTAAAAATTGAAATTGTTGAAAAAGAATTTAATAACTAAGTATTTAATAATTAATAGTATAAAAATAATATTGTAAAAGAATTTTTTTTAATTTTTAAATTTGAGATATAATTTAAACATTGAAATTACTGTAAAAGAATTTAATAAGTATTTAATGATAGTATAAAAATAATTAATGTAGAAGAATTTTTAGAGTTAAATCATTTAGATAACAAGTCGAACGCATATTTATATTTGACTTTTATTTTAAATTTAAAAACGTTAATTAACTCTCCAGTTATTATGATAAAACATGGATAGAATTTAACAATTGAAATTATTGTAAAAGAATTTAATTACTGAGTAGTTAATAATAATTATTAAAAAAGTCACACGGAAAAAGGAAAATGTGTGTTAGGAACTACGAAAGAAATGTTCAATCTACATTTGTTGGAATTTGTGTAGGGGAGAAGGAATTCGACGCAAATATTTCCGCGTATAATAATATGTATCCGAGAACAATATTAGCTCTAATTATCTTTGGTTGTTATTATTTGTTTGTAAAAAAAAGTACTTCACGGGAAACGTGGACCCTGCATAAACAGTTTTCTTTTAATGGTTTCTCCCTGAAATGCACAAAAAAGTTTTTTTCACTTTCTTTATATATATTTCGTAGACTTTTTCAAATCATGCGTGTATTTATTTATTTATAAACCAATGAAAACCTTTGTGCATGCGCTTTCAGAGAGCTTCCATAAAAAACGTATACGCAGAGCCCACGTTTCCCGTGAAGTACCAAAAATATGTTTTCTAATATTGTCAATTACAATATCGTTTCTTTTCATTTCTATTTATTTTTATTTGTTTTTCATTTTATTTATTAACGTATGTTTAAAAATTGTTTACAAAATTTCTGCATTAATAAAAATCATTTATTAAAATGTGTTTTCTAATATTGTCAATTTCACTATTGCTGTAGAACATTATGGTTATATTCGTTTTTAGCATACCTCAAATCTTGTCAAAGTCGCCATTTTATACGTGAGGCATAAGTTTGAAAGGAACGGGATAGGTAAATATAGAGAGAGGAGGAATTCAGAAAATTCCTTTCATAATCATTAGATGCAAATAATTACCCATCACGTGAGAAAGTCGGCATTTATTTTTCCACGGCAATGACCACAAAGCGAGTGTTGAATTAAATTGAAAATTAAGTTTGTAATCGATGAGATTAATCAGAAACAAACTTTAAAAAGTGTGAATTGTGGAATTTAGAGGTCGGCACAATCTCGTAGACGCCAACCTAAAATATTTGTCTGATTCGAGAAATAAGTCATTTTGAGCGTTACCAGAGAACAAGAAAAATGGCCGTGATCCCTTATTGCATTTGTGAAGTCTTGATAATTACTTCAAAATAAGAAATAAATCAATATGGTGGTGGAAACCTTTCTAATAAATGTCACGGTTGCGTTTTTTCTTTTTTTTGATTTCGTAAAATAAAATGACTGAAAAACGAACAATAAATTTACGTCATCATAACACGGTGTAATCATCATTTTGTTTCTCATGTCAAAATGTCCGATCAGTAGTAAAGTGTGCAGAGTAGTTTTCCTATCAAGTTCTGCTTATTTGTTCATGTGCAAAAATTAACACAAAATACTATCAAAAACTAAAAAAAACACTATGTGTTTATTTAAAATGTTTGCAATATTTACATGCATGATAGTTTATTGCATGTGTATCACGTGACACACATTTTAAACCATGGAAGATAATTTCGTTGTTTGTTTATAATGACATTTGTTTTTATTCCAGACTAAAACTTTTTAATTGCTCAGCTTGTTAAATCATCACACCGACCAGCAATAACACTGTGGACCTGGTCCTGGTTTGTGTGTTCGTACAACCTGTGTCATCATTTTTGCATGTTTAGATGCACAAGTTCTCTTCACTTAGACTAATTCACACGCAAGTCGTCATATTGCAGAAGTTGTGGTTGTCAACTACAGAAAACTTTGGAAAGCAAACACCAGGAAGAGAATTTCAAAGTCTAACTATTCTAGGAAAGAAGCAATCTGAATAGAAAACTTTATGACATTTAGGGATCTCAGTAGTGAAGAGGGGTCATTTTCTTGTTAAGAAGGTTTGTTGGGGATATTTACGTCGAGCAGACACAAGTATAATGAGGTCATAGGCGAATGATGGTCTTATACAGGTATAGGATATTCTCAGGTGTGAGCAGTTTTCTAGCATGACAGAGGGATCCCACTTTGCTGGTAGCAGTCTTCACAATGGCTTCAATCTATTTATTCCAGATCATGTTTTCTGTGAATATTAAGCTGAGGAGTTTGAAGGAAGAATTCTCAGGTGGGGTGTTATTTGTCATGTATGTCGGTGGTTGGAAAGGTTTCTTGTAATTGTTAAAGGGGAGCAGCTTAGTCTTACTAGCATTAAATTGCTTAGTCTAACATTAAATGTCACCATTCATTTACGTCCGCATTAAACTACAACGTGGAGGACATTTTATAATGAAGCAGCCATTGCCTTGCATTTGTGTACATCAGTTCTTCCCTCCTGCATGCTATAGAGCATTGTGTGATCAGCAAATATACCCATCTCGGACTCAACATTATCAGAGAAGCCATTGATGAATATCAGGAATAATAATAGTCCAAGGATCAACTCCTGAGGCACTCTCCCAATAATGCTATGCTGCTTGGATGAACACCCATCAATGATAACCTGGATGGTTCTTTTTTTTCTAAGAAGGATCTTATAATATTTAGTATTCGTTCAATTATACCTATGATTTGATTTTCATTAGCAGTCAAGGGCATTGGGTATCTCGAAAACTAAAGCCCTGGTTTCACTCACCTTATCGAGTGTATGGTAGATCCATTCAGAGGTGATTGTTATAATGTCTGCAGTAGAACAACATTTCCTAAATCTGTACTGTTTACTAGAAGGGAAATTAGTTTTTTGCAAGATGGTGGACTAGTGTTTTATTGATTAGCGTCTCAAAGATTTTAGCGAAAAGGGTGAGGAGACTTATGGGGTAATAATTGAGAGGGTTGCTCTTTCGTCAGAATTCTTGTAAACTGGTACTATAGAGGCCATTCTCCAGTTATTAAGGAAGCAGGATTAAGCAGGACATTTGTTGTAGAGTTTGGAAAGTACAGGGGCTACCTCAGCTGAGCATTTCTTAATTAGTATAGCGGGGATGAGATCATGCCCACACACAGTTATTTTTATGACATCGTGGAAGGGGTGATTTTCAGATCATCAATTGTGGCTTCCCTCCAGATTTGGGATGGATTTGTTGGTTGGCTCTAGAGTGGAGTTGGAAGCGAATCGCCGAGCAAGCAGTTCGGCTTTTTCATTTGCTGTACATGCAACCTTTTATTTGTTAGATATTAAGGAAATTACTGATTGTCCTTTATTCACTACACTATTATAAATTTCCCAGAAATAGCGAGTTCATATCTTCTATAATTCTATGTTCCCTGGCTACTTCAACGTGTATTCTTTTGGCTGTGGTTATTGCTCTTTTACAATGATTTCCAGCATCTATACATTTTTTGCCTATTTGCATTTGAATTGTGACTTACAAACTGGCGAAGCGGATGCTGTCTTTGTTCAATGGCAGCTGCGTAATCTGTAGTGAACCATGCTGGTGAGTTGGGTTGGCTATAATCTGGAGGAATGTGATTCAATGACCGTTTTGCATAGTTTAGTTGTTTCATCTGTCTCTTTCTTTCTCCTTCAACAGGCCTGGCCTATATCTAATTGTCGGATATTTAATCTTCGTCTCCACACAACGAACTCTTCATGACTACTAAGAGAACGTGTGTGCGTACGAACATCGAACTCTCTTACTAATATGTTTCTCTCTTCTACTAAAGCTACTAACAACAATTACAAATACAGTTGTTCATTAAATGTTAAAATGAGACTTCCTTTCGTTATCTTCATTATTAACTGAAGGTTTTTATGACTATAGTAGCTTTATTGTACTATGCAGTATTACTCTTGACTGGCAACATTTACCACAATACCACATCCACTCTGTGGAATCTAATCTAACTACTAAATCCCAAACGTTTTGAAAAACATATTCAGCAGGGATTGCGAATGTTTTATGGAGAGGAGCCAAAGATTGAAACCCAGCCGAGGAACTATCATAAACACGAGAGCAGAGAAAGAGTCGACTGTAGTAACAGAAACGTTTCGATGTAGGACATGCAACCTGCATATAGTCGTCTTCCTTCTGATCGAACAGCCAAGGAACCTGGTAGACGCTTGAGTAACTGAGCAGCCCTCTAAAGGAATGCACTGTTTACCCCCATAGATGGAAAAGCGGCTGGAAGTTTACAATTAAGGAAGCTTACTTCAACTTGAGATGCTATTTTCTCCCTCTTATCCCATATGAATATGTTCAGCTTAATATCCTCGTTTTCAAGGTATGTAGCTGTAAAATGTCGAAGTCATAGTGGATGATATATAACTTATTTCAAACCGTTCTTCCTAGTACATGTTCCGCAGACTTGCTACTACATTTGATATTCAAGTTTACAGATTTTCCAGTGGAGTTATGTACACACTCCATTGTGTCGCATTGTATAGTAGTCGTTCCCCAACAGGACTTTACAAATGGATGTCAGGTGATGCACACTCTTTACTTCTGCGTGGCAGAACCAGCAATTGTTGCTATTGCTGAGTGAGTTCTCATGTGTCTCATTAAATTTGATTTGTCAGAACTAGAATAATTACAAACTTCACAACAATGTGGCTTTTCCCCAGTGTGCGTTCTCATGTGTTTCATTAAATTTGATTTGTCAGAACTAGAATAATTACACACTTCACAACAATGTGGCTTTTCACCAGTGTGAGTTCTCATATGTATTACTAACTTTGATTTTTGAGAACAAGAATATTCACACACTTCACAAGTATATGGCTTTTCGCCAGTGTGAGTTCTCATGTGTATTACTAACTTCGATTTAAGAGAACAACAATGTCCACACACTTCACAAATATGTGGCTTTTCGCCAGTGTGAGTTCTCATATGGTTGACTAAGCCTGATTTTTGATAACTTGAATATCCACATATTTCACAAGAATGTTGCTTTTCCCCCGTGTGAGTTCTCATATGTCTAACTAAATATGCTTTGTCCGAACAAGAAAATTTACACACTTCACAAGAATATGGTTTCTCCCCAGTGTGAGTTCTTACATGTATTACTAACTTTGATTTTTGAGAACAAGAATATCCACACACTTCACACGTATGTGGCCTTTCCCCAGTGTGAGTTCTCATATGTATGACTACGCCTGATTTTTTAGAACAAGAATAGCCACACACTTCACAAGTATGTGGCTTTTTTCCAGTGTGAGTTCTCATATGTACAACTAACCCTGATGATTTAGAAAAAGAATGTCCACATACTTCACAAGTATATGGCTTTTCACCAGTGTGAGTTCTGATATGCTTCACTAAATTTGATTTTTCAGAAAAAGAATATGTACATACTTCACAAGTATGTGGTTTTTCACCAGTGTGAGTGCGCACATGTTTCATTAACGTTGATTTTCTATCACAAGAATAATCGCACAGTTCACAATAATGTGGATTTTCCATTGTGCGAGTTCTAATTTTTGTCACTAACGTTTAATTATTGAAATAAAAATATTACCACACTTGAATTTAACTTTTCTCAAGTGTGAATTATAATATGTTTAACTAAATCTGATACTTGATAACAACACACTTTATTTTTCTCTTGGGTGTGTATTTTAGTTTTATCATTTATATCTATCCACATCATATTATTTCTACATAAATGTGGCATTTCCCTAGTGTGACTCATCAATAAATGATTTTTTGCAATGTTCTTCCTTTGAAGATTGTAACGCTGGGTTTGGGGCAGCCAAACCAGCTGCTCTTTTAGGTATCCTCGTTGTTCCTTTAAGTGCAATTGTCGTGATCTATTTTGCACTTGGTTCACCAGAAATATTACGTTATATTAAACCCTGTGGCACCTATAATAACTGGTATGATTTATATCGTTCTAAGATTCCGGTTTCTTTTCATATAATGACTCATCATATGTCTCAATGGTTTTTCGGACCAGGAATATTCTACACACATTGGTTATATCTTTGTTTATCCAATTCTCTTATTTATTTGTTAAAACTGAAGATAAAGCAGCCTAATAGATGCGAAAAATTTGCCCACAGTTTTATATATTTCAACGGAGCGATCTTTTCAAATTGATACATCCAAGGATTTAGCATTTCTACGAAATTTTTCTTAGTTTTTCTATAGTTTCCGGTATTGTAGAAAATATTGTCTTCTTAAAGCCATATACTTTTCTTCCAAATTTTTTTTAACTTTTTGATCTATTATGGTATTTTTGTTTATTTGAACATGAATATCTATTCAACAAAAGTTTATTACCTTTAAGATGTCTTATGTTTTAAAATGTTTTTACAATTGGAGACTAGGGTCCAATCAGGAACATCTGTAACATAAAATGAAATTCAATATTTTTAGTATTTACGTTCAAATATTAGTATTGTGTCGCTTTATTGTCAATATTATTGGTTTGAACTCACCATATCTAGATAAATTTAATATTATTTATATCATTGGATCTTGCTTATAGATTTAATATTCTAATATTTGTACTTGTCTGTTTATTGTAAATATTATTGGATTTTTCTTATAAATTCAATACATAATCCGTTTGTTTATTGTTGTAAATATTTTGGAGTGAACTCGCAATATCTAGATTAATTTGATCCAAAAACGTTAATTGAGAAATTTTTCAAAACTAAGAGCACTCAATACATGTGTTTTTGAAGATATAGTTTTGTTTAAAATATTTCTTGCGTTTTTTTATGATTAAATGCTTGTAAAAGAGAAACATATATATTTATATTGCATTCAAATATTTATATTATGTCTGTTTATTGTTATTTATAGTATTGGATTTAACACAATATCTAGATTGATTTTATCTACAAAAAATCATACGAGACATGTTACAAAAATAGTTGAAAATATTTATTGCGTGTTTTATGATGTATATCCTAATAAAACAGAAATATGTATATATATATATATATATATATATATATATATATATATATATATATTGCATTGATACCAGATGATTAGCATTTTTTGTCTTACTCATCAACGTTAACCTGATAGAGACAATTTTGACAACTCAGTTTTTTGTCTCCATTAACACTTGTATAAAAATAATATTCACATAATAATAAAATACTATGTTGTGTGCATTGGATTAGACTATTTTGCATTCAAATATTTATATTATGTCTGTTAATTGTTATTAATATTATTGGATTGAACACAATATCTAGATTGATTTTATCTAAAAAAGATTCATACGAGACACGTTACAAAAATAGTTGAAAATATTTCTTGCGTGTTTTATGATGTATATCCTAATTAAAAAAAATGCATTGATACCAGATGATTATGATTTTCTGTCTTATTCATCAATCTTAACCTGATAGAAACAGTTTTTGACAACTCAGTTTTTTGTCTCCATTAACACTCGTTGGATAATAATAATAATAATAATAATAATAATAATAATAATAATAATAATAATAATAATAATACTCATAATAATAATAAATAATAATTATAATAATAATAATAATAATAATAATAATAATAATAATACACTATTTTGTGTGCACTGGATTAGACAAACTTACCTAACAATTTTGTATATGCTAATATTTTGTGTGTGCTTTATAAAACTTCGAAAGTATAAAATTATTCGATTTGAAGTGGAGCGCAAGTTCTTCAGTGCTTTGTATAGAAGTGTTCCCAGAGATGTTGCATCGAGATTGCAAGACTGTTTCATCCACACTTTTAATATTCAACAAAATCTAATGACCCATGTTGTCATTAATTATCATCTTTGCAATTTTAAATAACACTTTATTCAACCATTAAATTGATGTTATGCCAATGAGAATTGTATGCGTTTCACATATCATGTCTTTAGAAAATGTTGAAATATGTTTGAATTAAATTCATGACAACAATTTTAAGGATATTTTATTTTAGTTTTAAGGATATGTTAATAGTTATTTTTTTAAAGAAAAGTCAAAATCTTTTTAACAAGTTTAAAACAATTGTAAAATTGATATATTTTTGCGAGTGTTAATAATTTCATGTTTGGAATTTTACAAATCAATGTTTGACCTATGTTATTTACTTTCATATATTCATTCATATATGTTCCTTTTTACAATATGTTTTACTGTGTAACGTCTATTAAACTATGTTATTTCCTTTAATATATCCATTCATATCTGTTCCTTTTTACAATATGTTTTATTGTGTTACATCAATTAAACGCTAATCTAAACTAAAAAAAATTAAAGTTATGCTCTTATTCTTATTCTATAAAACATACTTTAAATCCGCCAAATTTTTAAAACATTCTTTTCAACCTTTTTATCACTGCATAAAAACGTTGATAAGATATTACTTTTGAAATGGCTGAATGAATAGAACGTACAGTTCTTAGTTGAACACAAAAATTACCTTTTAAGTCAATTGATATTTCAAAAGAGAGAGAGAGAGAGAGGAAGAGAATGATAGACAACATTGTTAAAATTGTTTCCAACCTTTTTATCACATTGATAAGATGTTACTTTTAATGAGCTTCAATCTATGGTCCCCCCTCGCCAAACTTTCACAAGAAACACTCGTCTAGCTGTAAATACTATCAATAATTCCCCCCACTCTTTATCTGTGCCTAAACCTAAACGTAGATTCCATGAACAAAGCTTTTTCCTTAGAACTGCACGCCTGTGGAATTGTCTTCCGTTTTCCTGCTTTCCGGCTGACTACAATATGGTTGTGTTCAAGTCTAACGTAAATAAGTTCTTGATGAGCCGTTCCATATAAGTTATCAACTTTACCAAATTTTCATTACTAATGATTACTATAATGTCCAATTTCTACTGTACACTCTTTAACCCTTATCCTTGAGTGGCCTCTTGGCCTTGATAATGTGGTGATGCCTATGTAAAAAAAAATGCCAGAATAAATAAAACTTGTATTTCTTAGTTGAACACAAGAAATCACGATTCCATTTTCTAGTACATGTAATTCTTCGATATTTAAAAGGAGAGGAAGAGAATGATGGACGACATTGTTAGACATAGCTCATTGATGAGTTTATTGCAAACTAAAGTTAATTAAAAGAATTAAAATGGACTTTTGTGCAACATGACTCAATCCCTATGCAATTTATTTTCTATTACATATATTTTTAGATAAAGATGTAACTATTGACATTTTCATAGATAAGTTACTTGATAAAGTGCAAATAAAAATTAAAATTTATTAGAATTGAAACTGATTTTTGTCAAATGTAAAATGATCCTTATATTGTTATATTTTGTTAAATATGTTTTTAGATTAAAAAAACCTTTGTGTAACAACTGTTGGGTAATTATTATTAAGGTCATTCTAATAAATTTACACCCACATTCATCAATATTTACGCATTAAATTCAGTATGATCAGCTGCTAACAATTTTATATATGGTTTATCAGATGCAGACTGGGGTGGTATGACGTCATAATATTATCAGTTAAATATGATTTTTCAAAGGAAAGAAACATTTTTATAGATGAATTAATGCAGAGAGTGTGTAACAAATCACATGGTGAATCGAGTTGCGCTTAAAATTGGGTGAAATATGAGTCATATAGGATGATTATCATTTTCTGTGTGACTCATCAACCTTAATCTGATAGAAACAATCATTTCGACAACTCATTTTTTTGTTTCATTAGCACTTGTTGTATAAAGACTATATCCACTTCACATAATAAAAAAACATGTTGTGTGCATTGGATTAGGAAAACTTTTTTGTTTCATTAGCACTTGTTGTATAAAGACTATATCCACTTCACATAATAAAAAAACATGTTGTGTGCATTGGATTAGGAAAACTTTTTTGTTTCATTAGCACTTGTTGTATAAAGACTATATCCACTTCACATAATAAAAAAACATGTTGTGTGCATTGGATTAGGAAAACTTTTTTGTTTCATTAGCACTTGTTGTATAAAGACTATATCCACTTCACATAATAAAAAACATGTTGTGTGCATTGGATTAGGAAAACTTTTTTGTTTCATTAGCACTTGTTGTATAAAGACTATATCCACTTCACATAATAAAAAAACATGTTGTGTGCATTGGATTAGGAAAACTTTTTTGTTTCATTAGCACTTGTTGTATAAAGACTATATCCACTTCACATAATAAAAAACATGTTGTGTGCATTGGATTAGGAAAACTTACTTATTAACACTTGTTGTATAAAGACTATATCCACTTCACATAATAAAAAAACATGTTGTGTGCATTGGATTAGGAAAACTTACTTATTAGCACTTGTTGTATAAAGACTATATCCACTTCACATAATAAAAAAACATGTTGTGTGCATTGGATTAGGAAAACTTTTTTGTTTCATTAGCACTTGTTGTATAAAGACTATATCCACTTCACATAATAAAAAAACATGTTGTGTGCATTGGATTAGGAAAACTTTTTTGTTTCATTAGCACTTGTTGTATAAAGACTATATCCACTTCACATAATAAAAAACATGTTGTGTGCATTGGATTAGGAAAACTTTTTTGTTTCATTAACACTTGTTGTATAAAGACTATATCCACTTCACATAATAAAAAAACATGTTGTGTGCATTGGATTAGGAAAACTTTTTTGTTTCATTAACACTTGTTGTATAAAGACTATATCCACTTCACATAATAAAAAACATGTTGTGTGCATTGGATTAGGAAAACTTTTTTGTTTCATTAACACTTGTTGTATAAAGACTATATCCACTTCACATAATAAAAAAACATGTTGTGTGCATTGGATTAGGAAAACTTTTTTGTTTCATTAGCACTTGTTGTATAAAGACTATATCCACTTCACATAATAAAAAACATGTTGTGTGCATTGGATTAGGAAAACTTTTTTGTTTCATTAGCACTTGTTGTATAAAGACTATATCCACTTCACATAATAAAAAAACATGTTGTGTGCATTGGATTAGGAAAACTTTTTTGTTTCATTAGCACTTGTTGTATAAAGACTATATCCACTTCACATAATAAAAAACATGTTGTGTGCATTGGATTAGGAAAACTTACTTATTAACACTTGTTGTATAAAGACTATATCCACTTCACATAATAAAAAAACATGTTGTGTGCATTGGATTAGGAAAACTTACTTATTAGCACTTGTTGTATAAAGACTATATCCACTTCACATAATAAAAAAACATGTTGTGTGCATTGGATTAGGAAAACTTTTTTGTTTCATTAGCACTTGTTGTATAAAGACTATATCCACTTCACATAATAAAAAAACATGTTGTGTGCATTGGATTAGGAAAACTTACTTATTAACACTTGTTGTATAAAGACTATATCCACTTCACATAATAAAAAAACATGTTGTGTGCATTGGATTAGGAAAACTTACTTATTAGCACTTGTTGTATAAAGACTATATCCACTTCACATAATAAAAAAACATGTTGTGTGCATTGGATTAGGAAAACTTTTTTGTTTCATTAGCACTTGTTGTATAAAGACTATATCCACTTCACATAATAAAAAAACATGTTGTGTGCATTGGATTAGGAAAACTTACTTATTAACACTTGTTGTATAAAGACTATATCCACTTCACATAATAAAAAAACATGTTGTGTGCATTGGATTAGGAAAACTTACTTATTAGCACTTGTTGTATAAAGACTATATCCACTTCACATAATAAAAAAACATGTTGTGTGCATTGGATTAGGAAAACTTTTTTGTTTCATTAGCACTTGTTGTATAAAGACTATATCCATTTCACATAATAAAAAAACATGTTGTGTGCATTGGATTAGGAAAACCTTTTTGTTTTATTAGCACTTGTTGTATAAAGACTATATCCACTTCACATAATAAAAAAACATGTTGTGTGCATTGGATTAGGAAAACTTACTTATTAGCACTTGTTGTATAAAGACTATATCCACTTCACATAATAAAAAAACATGTTGTGTGCATTGGATTAGGAAAACTTTTTTGTTTCATTAACACTTGTTGTATAAAGACTATATCCACTTCACATCGGCGCATTACTATTCGCCAAATAGCCCAAGATGTGAAGATTAGTACAGGGTCTGTGGAAACTACGATTCATGACCATTTGCATATGCATAAGGTTTCAGCCAGATGGATTCCCAGGTTGCTCACATCATTCCAGAAGCAAGAGCGTGTCAATTGCTCGAGGTTGAATGTGAAGATGTGCCAAGAAGATGAGTTAAAGTTTTTCAAAAGACTGATTACACAGGATGAAACTTGGGTCCATCACTATGATCCAGAGACCAAAGCCCAGTCAATGCAGTGGAAACACTTGGACTCAGCACCTCCAAAGAAGACAAAGGTGCAACCCTCCACTGGCAAGGTCAAGCTCACAGTCTTCTAGAAACAGGACGGAGTAGATGACAGATTTCCTGGCAAAGGATACTACAATTACAGGAGCCTATTATGCTTCACTTTTGAGGAAATTAAGGGAAGCTATCAAAATCAAGAGGCAGGGCAACATCAGCAAAGGTACCCTCCTCCTGTAGGACAATGCTCCGGTCCACAACTCGCATGTCGCCAGATCAGAAGCACGGGCGTGTGGTTATTAAATCCTTCCCCATTCTCCCTACTCTCCTAACCTTGCACCCTCTGACTTTCACCTCTTCACAGCCATGAAGTTGTTTTTGAAAGGAAAGCGTTTCCCAGATGATTTCTGAAGTCACGTCATGGTTGGAGGAACAACCTGGGGTGTTCTACAAAAACGGTCTCAAGAGCTGCATCAAACGATGGGAGAAATGCATAAGTCTGGGTGGTTCCTATGTAGAGAAAGACTAATAACTGCGCCAAGTTTCGTTGCTCTACTGCTATGGTAAGTGGGTCAGGGGGATTACTTATTGCACGCCCCTCGTATGTTTGAATTTAATTTATGACAACAATTTTAAGGATATTTTTATAGTTAATTTTTAAAGAACAGGCAAATTTTAGACAATTGTAAACTTGATATTTTTATGCGAGAGTAATAATTTTATGTTTGGAATTCTACAAATCTATATTAGATGTTTTTCTTCATGTATTCATATCTCAATATATATATATATATATATATATATATATATATATATATATATATATATATATATATATATTATATATATATATATGAGATTTTAAGAAACAAGTTACTTGATAAAGTAATTGCAAATTGAAATTTATTAGAACAATTTAAATTGATTTTTGTCAAATGTAACGCGATCCTCATACTGTTATATTTTGTTAAATATATATTTTCTTTGATTAAAATATAAATAAATTGTGTAAAACTGTTGATTAACATAGGTAAGTATTGTTAAGGTCATTGTAATAAATTTACACCCACATAATTCAATATTTACGTATTACATCCAGTATATCCCCGACTAATTGAGTTTCAGTCAGAAACATTGTAGAAAGATTTAAAGGTCAACTTCTTTTCTTTTATTATTTTCATGAAAATCTAGTTGCAATGGTTTTGCAATTTTTATTAAACGAAAACTGCGATTTACTAGATGTTGATATTATTAATATGTTGTTCTTGTTCACTGTTCAGTAAAATAAAGAAGTTGTCACGGCCTTCTTTTTCATATTTTAATCTTTGTTTTATTAAAAAGTTTTTTTTCTTAAAAAAAAACAATAATTTTGTATCGTCGCATTCAATCTCTTATTAAGTCATAAAAAATGTAGAAACAACTACCATCTCCTTTTCATGTTTTGTAATGTTAAAAACTACATGTTGGTGTTATTAATATAATAAGATTTGTTACAGTAAAAAAAAAAGTCGCCTCAGCTTTAAAAGTTTCCTCCTTGTTGTATAAGTTTCATTCTTGGTAGCTTTTAAAGGTTGAAGGCTAATTTTTTTTAATAATCTTGCCATAACATTTAAATTTTAATTAAGAAAAAACAAGTTGGCGAACGTGTTTTTTAAAACATTTTCATCTAATGAAAACATCGTTGGTTTTCTCTTAATAGTTGTGTAAAGACTACATTTTGTTTTATTAACAAAAAAAAAAAAAAAATGAAGAAGAAAATAACTTACCTTTCATTCCAAAAATCCAATACGAAAAAAAAAGCTGGATGAATTCGTTTTTTTTTCTTTTTTTTTTTTTTTTTTTTAGGATTTCTTTAGTAAATTGAAACAACTTTTGTTTTGTGTGTTGAATTCATTAAGAAATAAAATATATGAAAATATAAACGAATCAAAATTAAAAGATAAAAAAAAACGATTTAAACGCGAAATTATTAAAAGAAACAAATCAACTGCTAAAGAACAAAGAACTTAAGATCGTCGTAATAACACGGTGTCATCATTATTTTGTTCCTCGTGTAAAAATGTCTGTTAATTAGCTAAATGTTCGAAATGTTTTCCTACAAAATGTTTTACTAACAAGTTTAGATTAAAACTTGTCAATATTTGATACTTGTTGTGATTTATTTTTTTTTAATTTCTCTTTTATATTTGTATTTCTTTAGTAAACGTATTCTTTTCATCTTTATTATCTTTATTAAAAATTAAAATATACAAGATATAAAAGCCAGATTTATTTTTTTAAGATTGAATATTTCATTATTATTTGGATTAGTCGAACTACAGTCAACATCCAAGATGAGAATAGTTGTTCAAATGGCAGTCAATGACAATATTATAAATTATTAAAGTTTTATCACGATATTACTTATTATTAAATGTTCAAATATTTTTTAAATATTTAGATATTTAAAAATATTTTTTAAATATTTTATTTCAAGTTTTACGATTGCTTTTATTACACACGACAAAGTTTCAGTTTTTTTATAAATATTTTTGTATAACTTGATTTGTAAATCTGAAAACTGCATTACTTCAGACAAAGTGTAGTATCTGTTCTTCAGATGCTGCACTTCCATTTCTTGTTCTCTTTCAGCGGAGGAGAAATCATTCACGATTGAGACAATTTTTATTTTTGTACCTTTTCAATATTTAGATATTAAAAAATATTTTTTTAAATATTTAGATATTTAAAAATATTTTTAAATATTTTATTTCAAGTTTTACGATTGCTTTTATTACACACGACAAAGTTTCAGTTTTTTTTATAAATATTTTTGTATAACTTGATTTGTAAATCTGTAATCTGAAAACTGCATTACTTCAGATTTTATTTTGTTTGTTTTTCTGTTAAGACGATAATACAATCCTAAAAATTGTTTCTTTCTTTTTTGTTAAATAAATGGTTATAAATATGTATATTTTGTTCGTTTAATTGATCTATTATTACCTTTTGTTCTATTCAACAAAAATATTTTACCTTTAAGATGTGTTATGTTTTCACCAATGTTTCACAAAATTCATTAAACGATGTAAATACTCATGTGACCCTTCTAGAGTTGTCGAACTTACTTTCGAGTTTGCCGGGCTTAACTGCAAGACTGCCAGATACATGGAACTGTAAAAATCATATTTATTTTTTTAAGACTGAATATTTTATTATTATTTTCATTATTATTTGGATTAGTCGAATTACAGTCAACATCCAAGATGAGAACAGTAGTCAATGAGACAGTAATTCAAATAATCCTCACATAAAAAATCGTGAAAATCGTGAAATTATTTAAAGAGACAATCAACTGCTAAAGAAAAATGAATTTAGGTAATCGTAAAACGGTGTAATTATTATTTCGTTCCTCGTGTAAAAGTATCCGTTCATTAGTTTAGTGTGTCGAATTAGTTTCCATATCAAGTTTTGATTATATTTGTTAATGGTTAAAGCTTGTTAGTATTTCTAAGTAAATTTAACTATTCTGTGCCTTATTCATTAAAAATAAAATATATGAAAATATAAAAATCAGGTTTTGTAAGACTAAACGATTCATTATTATTCGGGTTAGTCGAGCTACTGTTAACATCAAAGATGAGAACAGTAGTCCGAATAATCCAAATAATTCTCATATAAAAAATTACAAAACTGAATATTTCACGTTAACAACTAAAAAAGGGAAGGAATTGCAGACAATTAAAAAATTGATTCGAACCAAGAAAATACACTATAACCACGTGACTACATTATGAAACTTGCAACTTATTCTTCACAATTCTGTTATGGCCATGTGGAGCATATGATAAGATAGTCAACGCTTTGAAACGCTCCAATCCCTCGTCCTCCTCGCCAATCTTTCACGAGAAACACTCGTCTGGCTGAAACTACTGTCAATAATTTTCCCCACTCTCTATCTGTGCCTAAATCCAAACGTAGATTCCATGAGCAAAGCTTCTTTCTTAGAACTGCACGCCAGTGGAACTCTCTGCCGCTTGCCTATTTCTCACCTGACTACAACTTGGACGTCTTCAAGTCCAACAGAAACAGACTCCTGACAAAACGCCCCCTGAAGTAAGACACTCTACCAAAACCCTCAATGCTAATGATTACTACAATACTATCTCATTGATTACTGTACACGCAATAACACTTATTCCTGAGTTGCCTTCGGGCCTTGATAAGTGGTGACCCCCATGTAAAAAAAAAAACCCAAAAACGCTATTTCGGGAAACTAAATAGAAATTAAGGGCAATAAGTCTTCTCTAAATCCGAGTTATACCAGGGAAATAGTTACATCTTTCCTATTCAATAGAGAGTTAACTCATATAATTATATATAAAAATTTTTTTATTTATTTTATATGTTCTTATAATATTTTTATTTATTTTGTTTTTTCGTTAATGTAGAGGTAATTTGTCTAAGGGTTTGCAGAGTTGTATAGATTTACTCTCTGTGGCGCTTTAATAGATCTTAACTTGCAGGTATGTCTGCAGGATCCATTAGTGTGTGATTCACTGGCAGTTGTTTTATCCGTGCAGATGATGTTTGCTCCTCAGACCTCCTCCTCTGGCTAAGGTCTGCTAATGATCTCTTGTGACGTGTTGTAACTTGTTGTATCGAGTTTCTTCTAACTGGTTTGATAGAATATCAATTCCGTCTACAAATGTCACCAACTTCAGAATCAACTATGTATGATGACGCTGCAGAATGCGAAATAATTCCGGGCAACCGTAGCTTCCCCTTCGGGGCCTGGGCAACAAGTGTCAAGCAACGACCATATGTGGGGGCACATTAAAAATAAGCCTCGTGCCTAATTTGCTCGGTGGGGGAGCAAATAAATACCCATAGCTTCGTTTGAATCATGTTGGACATAAGACATTTGCCCAACATGTTGAGGTGGGTGTTGTCTGTTATGCTGCAGGTGGTAACAGTTATTTGATCTCCCCTAGTAATAATGCAATGTTGTTCTTGATTGCTCATCGTAAAGTTACTGCTTGGATTAATTTAGGAAAACTCTCTCCGGAAAACTCGTACACTGAAAACTCGTACCTGGAAAACTCGTCCCTTTTTGCTAAGTAGGACAACTGGTTCCTTATCGAATAAATATCCAAGATGAGAACAGTAGTCTGTAGCAGTTACATATAACTATTTTCTCTGGTGAATCAATGCCCCCTCTTAGTTCTTTGGCAACAGGTTGACCTATCAGCTAACAGGGCGCATTGATTCATCTGCTCCATAAAAAAATTCAACCATATGCTGCAGTTAGGAATAATATGGCCCTTGTCCAGTCCATGAGCTTCCCCTTTGTATATGGCGCCGAAACGTGACGCAGATTGGCATCTGACTGGGGACTATCGACGACTCAATGCCATGACGGTACCTGATCATTATCCAATCTTTCAAATACATGATTTTACTTCCTCTCTGCATGGTTATATGACTTCTCCAAACTAGATTTAGTTAAGCTTTACCATCAGATTCCCGTGAATCTGGTCGACTTACCCAAGACTGTGGTATCAACTATATTCGGAGTGTTTGAATTCTTAACTTTGCCCTTCGGTTTACAAAATGCCGCTAGTACTTTTCAGCGCTTCATGGATGAAGTAGTGCGTAACTTGGACTTCGTCTATAACTATATAGACGCCATTCCTGTGGTAAGTACCTCACCTGAGAAATATGTCACTCACCTCCGCATACTGTTCGAACTGTCTCAGCAATACCAGATGAAGATTAACCCTGGTAAATATGTTTTCGGTGCTTTGTCACTTGTTATCCTGGTCCATATTATCAGCCCAGATAGTATAGCTCCATTACCGGAAAAGCTGAAGGCTCTACAAGAGCTTCAACCACACACTTCACTTCGCCAACTAAGGTAATCCTCGGTCTGTAAAACTAATACAGATGCTTTATCCCACACTATGTGGATCTTCTAGGTCCTCTTTCTGACCTGTTACGTGACCTGAAAAAAAAAGAAAAGTGAGCAAATTTTACTTAATGAGGTTTAGCTTAAACTTTTAATGAAGTGAAAACATCTCTGCTTGCACCTTCTGTACCCGATGCCCAGTTTTTTACAGCTGAAACCGGAAAAACCACGTTATGGCACGTTCGGCCGTGAACTACTTGCAATGTACTTCGCAGTGAAACACTTCCAACATTCTTTCGAGGGCCGTCAATTTGTGATCTACACCGATCACCGTCGCTTTTTTTTTTTTACAAAGGCATCACCACATTATCAAGGCCCAGAGGCCACTCAAGGATAAGGGTTAAAGAGTGTACAGTAGAAATTGGTCAATATAGTAATCATTAGTAATGAAAATTTGGTAAATTTAATAACTTATATGGAACGGCTCATCAAGAACTTATTTACTTTAGACTTGAACACAACCATATTGTAGTCAGCCGGAAAGCAGGAAAACGGAAGACAATTACACAGGCGTGCAGTTCTAAGAAAGAAGCTTTGTTCATGGAATCTACGTTTAGGTTTAGGCACAGATAAAGAGTGGGGGAAATTATTGATAGTGTTTACAGCTAGACGAGTGTTTCTTGTGAAAGTTTGGCGAGGGGGGACCATAGATTGAAGCTCAGTTGAACACTTTCCATGAAAATAACGATACATCAGAGACAAACTCGCAACATCTCTTCTGTGAGATAGAGGTTGCAAGGAGGAGAAAAGGACATCTCCTACGAGGCTACGAAGTCTATTTTGAACTCTATCAAGGCAGGCAAAGTCCTTTCTAGCGGCTCCTGCCCAGATGTGGCAACAGTATTCCATCCTTGGACGTACCTGGCTCTTATATAGATAGAGAATAGCATCAGCAGTGAGATATTTACCGGATCGATAGAAAGATCCCACCATTTTTCCAGCGGCCTTGGCAACAGATTTGATATACGTGTTCCATTTAAGATCAGGAGTAATGGTCAAGCCCAGAAGCTTGCCAAAACTTGAGGCCTCCTCAAGACGAGAGCCATTCATTTCAATTGATGACAAATGTGAATTAGAATGTTGATGATGTAAAGAGAGAAGCTTGGTTTTAGATGCATTAAAAGTAACCAGCCACTCCTTTCCCCATTGTACTACGTGCTCAAGATCAGAGGAGAGAGAATTGGAGAGAACTTGGTCGTTTACTGTCTTAGATGTGGTACCATAAATGGTAGTGTCGTCAGCATAAATGTCTACAAATGATGTAAGGATATGATTTGGAAGATCATTAATGTAGATCAGGAAAAGAGTTGGGCCCAGGATGGATCCCTGAGGGACACCGGCATTAATACTGTGAGCTTCTGATTTTTGCCCCTCAACTACTACTCTTATGAACCTATCAGAAAGAAATGATTTAATAATTGAGAAGACTTTTCCAACTATACCATAGCTAGCGATCTTATGAAGTAAACCTTTATGCCATACCCTATCAAAGGCTTTAGATATGTCAAGAGCAATTGCCCTAGAAAGATTGCCACCGTCGAGAGATTTGCTAATCCTATGCGATATAACTGTAAGGACATCTGCTGTAGATCTAGCAGAACGGAAACCATATTGATTGTCACTAAGAAGGTTATTTTTGTTGAGATGTTTGATTACTTCTGTATTTAACAAAGATTCTAGCAACTTACTCATGACGCACAGGAGACTTATTGGCCTGTACTGAGAGGGGGATGAGCGATCACCTGAATTCTTAAATACAGGGCATACTGATGAGATTTTCCAGGGAGATGGGAAACTATTCTCCTTAAGACAACGTTTAAACAGTTTTGTAAGTATGGGCGCTAATTCAGGTTGAAGTTTTTTGAGTACTATAATTGGAATACAATCAGGGTCAGTTGCTTTACTCGAATCAAGGTTTTTGATTAGCTTCGCAACATCACGTACAGATATACGTATATCACATAGCGTGTTTTCACACTGCGTTCTAAGCCAGACAGATATTCTCCCCATGAAATGCGCCACTTGGATTTTTGTTTCACAATTTACCAGCGATATCTGATTTATCTCAGGTGAGCAGAATGCAGCAGCAGATGCCTTATCCCGCCTTCTCATTAATTATCTGTCGTCATCATCGGATATCGACTTACCGTAGATGGTCTTCGACCAGCCATGTTGGATATATCGTCACCTGAATTTGCAACATACAAATTCGCATACCTGCCCGTGTCTACATCGGACACGCAGATCATATGTGACACCTTGATGGAGTCACCTCGACAATTTGTTCCTATGACTCATCGTAGAGCTGTTATTGATATCCTACACAATCTGGCACACCCGGGATACAAAACCACAGTGAAACCAAATATGATGCGTGATATCACTGCCTTGACACGTTTCTGTGTATCCTGCCAAAAGTAAAAGGTGCACAAGCATATCCGTGTCCCCCCTCGGAACATTCATCACCCCAGACGCTCAGTTTAGCAAATGTTCACATTGATTTGGTTTGACCATGGCCGGTCAGTCAGAGATTTACTTATCTCCTGACCTGCATAGATCGTTTCACACGGTGGCCTAAATCTATTTCCCTAAATAACATTTTGGCTTAATCCACAGCGCGAGCCTTTATATGGATATCGCGTTATGGAGTTCTGAAATCCATCAGCTTGGACCGTGGTGAACAGTTTGAATCCCCCCATTCCAAAAACTGTCCAGGATCTTAGGGATCACGCATATTCTGATAACGAGCTATTACCGAACTTTCATCGCCAATTGTGCTTCTTGGCTGTCGTGCATCAATCAAGGCGGACCTGGGATACTTGACTATGGAGTACCTCTATCGTTGCCAGGTGAAATGTTTGCACGCCCTCGCTGCCTTCCTGCTTGATAAACTTCAGTGAAGGCAGAATCCAAACATGTACTGCAGTTAGGAATAATATGCCCCTTGTCCAGCCCATGGGCTTCCCTTTGCGTATGGTTTCGAAACGTGGTAAGTACCTCACCTGAGGAACATTTCACTCACCTCTGCCTACAGTTCGAATGATCTCAGGTGAGGATTAACCCTGGTTAATGTGTGTTCGGTGCTTCGTCACTAGTTGTCCTGGGCCACATTATCAGCCCAAACGGGATATCTCCGTTACCGGAAACGGTGAAGGCTCTACAAGACCTTCAATCACCCAATTCACTTCCTCAACTAACTTCACTTCCGTGCGGATTTTCTAGCTTCTCTTTCCGATAGTCTGGCTATGTTGGATCTGTCGTCACCTGAATTTGCAACTTGCGAATTCGCATACTTGCATGTGTCTACCTCGGACATGAAGATCATTTGTGACACATCGACGGATTCACCTCTACCATTTGTTGCTATGACTCATCGTAGAGCTGTTATTGACACCCTGCACAATCTGACACATCCAGGATGCAAAGCCACGGGGAAACTGATTACAGTTACATTTTTCTGGCCAAATATGATGTGCGATATCACTGCCTTGACACATTCCTGTGTATCCTGCCAAAAGTCGAAGGTGTACAAGCATATCCGTGCGCCCCTCGGAACATTCAGCACCCAGACGCTCAGTTTAGCTATGTTCACATGGATCTGTTTGGACCTTGGCCGGTCTGTCAGATCATCGGTCCCAAAGTATATTTCATTTTGGATTCACGTTTTTCTCAAAAAGCACGCCATGCAAGGCCATCTAACTTTACCTTATACTGACCCGTATCGCGTGCTTTCACGAACTGATAAACCTTTCGCTCTAGATATTAGTGGTAAAAGAGAACTGACTCTGTTGACAGAGCAAAAATACACGAGCCACACATCCCCCTACTTAGACACAGCATCAAAATACGCATACACCTGAAGTGAGTATTCCATCTAAAGACAATTATGTAACCACCACATGCAGTGATCGTAGAGTACATTGGCCAAAGAAATTATGTAAGACTCTGCACATATAATATGCCTTTGTCCAATTTCTGCTTGGATGTTTTTTTAAAAAAAAGAAGAAAAACAAGAGCAAGAACATAATTTGACATAAAAAATTGTAAACTAATTGTACAAATAGTCTTGTTGTGCGACGGCCACTTTTCTTCTCTCTCATCTTTTCGCCTAAGCAGCGGGCGACGTAAAAGTTACAGAAAACTATTTTCTCTGGTGAATCAATGCCCCCCACTGAGTTGTCCGGCCACAGGCTGACCTATCAGTGGATATTTCTAAGAGTCTTGAGGGAACGTCAATCAATCAGGGCCGGATCTTCAGCCAAGCAACACCTCTTCTCTGGTTCCTTGTCAACTGTACATCTTGCAATAGCATCGACGGCCTCCCCTGGAGACAACTGCTATTAGTTGGGGACGACACAGTACTGACCGACCGACGATCCCAAAAGAAACTTTCTATTCATTTTTCCTTTATTGCAGTCCGACCTGTGTTTTTAAATATATTTAATTAGGAAGGTAAAACAATACCTTCCCTAAAAACATCCGTTTATATTAATTATTTAGTGATTACATGTTATTTGTACAACTAAACACACATACACCTGAAGTGAATATTCCATCCAAAGACAATTATGTAACCACCACATGCAGTGGTCGTAGAGTACATTGGCCAAAGCAATTATGTAAGATTCTGCATATATGATATGCCTTTGTTCAATTTCTGCTTGGATTTTTTTCAAACAAAATAAAAGAAAGAAAAACAAAGACAATTATGTAACCACCACATGCAGTGGTCGTAGAGTACATTGGGCAAAGAAATTATGTAAGGTTCTGCACATATAATATGCCTTTGTCCAATTTCTGCTTGGATTTTCTTTTAAACAAAAATAAAAGAAAGAAAAAAAACAGCAAGAACAATTTTTCACATAAAAAATTGTAAACTAATTGTACTATTTCTCTTGTTTACGACCACTTTTCCTCTCTCTCTCTCTCTCTCTCTCTCTCTCTTTCTCTGATTTCTGCCTAAGCAGGGGTTGATGTAGCTGTTACAGAGAACTATTTTCTCTGGTGAATCAATGCCTCCCTCTGAGTTCTTTCGCCACATACTGACCTATCAGCTAAAAGAGTGCATCGATTCATCTGCTTCATAAAAAGTCTTGAGGGAACGTCAGTCAGTCAGGATCGGATCTTTAGCTAAGC
>NC_136527.1:155160499-155197999 GCF_053919585.1 Euprymna scolopes | reverse complement strand
TCTTTTTTTATTAAGCCAGTTGCTCCTATCACAACCGGTATAATGTTTATTTCTTTCAGAGATCATGTTATTTTAAGATCATTTTTACGGTCCTGTACTGCGAGTTCTCATATGCATAAATAACATTGTTTTTTTTTAAAGCAAGAATATCGACACACTTCACAAGAATGTGGTTTTTCCCCGGTGTTAATTCCTATATGTGTCACTAAATCTGATTTTCTAGAACAAGCATATCCACACACTTCACAAGAATATGGTTTTTCCCCGGTGTGAATTCTTATGTGTCACTAATGCTGATTTTATAGAACAAGCATATCCACACATTTCACAAGAATGTGGCTTTTCCCCAGTGTGATTTGTCATATGTGTCACTAAATGTGATTTTTGAGAACAAGAATATCCACACACTTCACAAGAATGTGGCTTTTCTCCAGTGTGAGTTCTCATATGTCTCACTAAATGTGATTTTATAGAACAAGCATATCCACAAACTTCACAAGAATGTGGCTTTTCCCCAGTGTGAGTTCTCATATGTCTCACTAATTCTGAGTTTCTAGAAAAAGCATATCCACACACTTCACAAGAATGTGGCTTCTCCCCAGTGTGAGTTCTCATATGTGTCAGTAACTTTGATTTTATAGAGCAAGAATATCCACACACTTCACAAGAATGTGGCTTTTCTCTTTTGTTTTTTCCAGTGTGAATTCTCATATGTCTCACTAATTCTGATTTTCTAGAAAAAGCATATCCACACACTTCACAAGAATGTGGCTTTTCCCCAGTGTGAGTTCTCATATGTGTCAGTAACTTTGATTTTATAGAGCAAGAATATCCACACACTTCACAAGAATGTGGCTTTTCTCTTTTGTTTTCTCTAGTGTGAGTTCTCATATGTCTCACTAAAGAATATTTTACAGAACAAGAATATCCACACACTTCACAAGAATGTGGTTTTTCGCCAGTGTGAGTTCTCATATGTATCACTAAATCTGATTTTCTAGAAAAACCATATCCACACACTTCACAAGAATATGGCTTTTCCCCAGTGTGTGTCCTCATATGTGCCACTAAATATGATTTTATAGAACAAGCATAGCTACACACTTCACAAGAATGTGGTTTCTTCCGAGTGTGAGTTCTCATATGTCTTATTAAAGAATATTTTTCAGGAAAAGAATATGCACACTTCACAAGAATGTGACCTTTTCTCACTGTGTACTTGCATGTTTTACTAAACTTTATCCTGGTTCAATATTATGTATTCTGTTATGAATATTACAGAATTTCACTTTACCATTATTTCGAAAATATTCTCCTTCACAAGAATACAATATTTTTTTTACCTAGCTATTTACTGTAATCGAATATTGTACAATATTGTCTTTCCAAAAGCCTCATACTTTTCTGTGATTTGTGATTATCTTGTTTATAGCTTTTCATTTGTTTGAACATTAAGCACATATACTGCACATGTGAATATTATCTTCAAGGTGTGATTTTCTACACTATTTCCAATAATTATTTTTAATAGTAGAATTCGCATACATATATGTGTTGTCTTTTATATCAATAATTTTCTATAGTAAAACATACTGATCAATGAAAATGTAATAATATATAATAATATATATATACATATTAACATACATATATGTGTTGTCTTTTATATCAATAATTTTCTATAGTAAAACATACTGATCCATGAAAATGTAATAATATATAATGATATATATATATACATATTCGCATACATATATGTGTTCCATTTAAGTTCTTTATCTCTCAAGCACTGAGTTAGTAAAGAATTGAGAACATAATTTTCCTTTCCCAAATTAACCATTTTTATACGTTGTAGTATATCTTTCATGTTGGTCTCTTGGTCTTACTGGATTCCAGGACAAGAACTTATCTAGTCTGGTGGAGTATCCAGCTTCGTGCTATTACTTGAGGCAATATAACTTGGAGAAGGTGCACCGTTCCTCGGAAAAGCTGTGGAGTGGCCATAGTGAGGAGATCTTATTTGGGCTGCGAATATGAAATGTGATTTTGAATATTTGGTCAGAGTTTACTTCTATGGAAAAAAGCATCCTCATGCAAGATTGTTCTGACAAACCCCTGTACAGAGAGACCTAAGACACTCGAGGATAGAGTCTAGTAAGCATTCAAGTTCTCTCCAGTAGGCATTTAAGTTCTCTCCAGTAGGCATTCAAGATCTCTCCCCAGTGTGATTTCTCATATGTGTCACTAAATGTGATTTTTGAGAACAAGAATATCCACACACTTCACAAGAATGTGGCTTTTCTCCAGTGTGAGTTCTCATATGTGTCACTAAATGTGATTTTTGAGAACAAGCATATCCACACACTTCACAAGAATGTGGCTTTTCCCCAGTGTGAGTTCTCATATGTATCACTAAATTTGATTTTCTAGAACAAGAATAGCCACACACTTCACAAGAATGTGGTTTTTCGCCAGTGTGAGTTCTCATATGTGCAACTAAATATGATTTTATAGAACAAGCATAGCCACACACTTCACAAGAATGTATTTTTTCCCCTGTGTGAGTTCCCATATGTGTCACTAATGCTGATTTTTGAGAACAAGAATATCCACACACTTCACAAGAATGTGGCTTTTCACCAGTGTGAGTTCTTATATGTGTCACTAAATGTGATTTTCTGGAACAAGAATATCCACACACTTCACAAGAATGTGGCTTTTGCCCAGTGTGAGTTCTCATATGTTTCACTAAATGTGATTTTCTGGAACAAGAATATCCACACACTTCACAAGAATGTGGCTTTTGCCCAGTGTGAGTTCTCATATGTTTCACTAAAGAATATTTTTGAGAACAAGAATACCCACACACTTCACAAGAATGTGGTGCTTCGACAGTGTGAGTTCTCATATGTCTCACTAAATCTGATTTTCTAGAACAAAAATATCCACACACTTCACAAGAATGTGGCCTTTTCTCACTGTGTACTTGCATGTTTTACTAAACTTTATCCTGGTTCAATATTATGTATTTTTTTATGAATATTACAGAATTTCACTTTAGCATTATTTCGAAAATATTCTCCTTCGCAAGAATACAATATTTTTTTGCCTAGCTATTTAATGGAATCGAATATTGTACAATATTGTCTTTTCAAAAGCCTCATACTTTTCTGTGATTTGTGATTATCTTGTTTATAGCTTTTCATTCGTTTGAACATTAAGCACATATACCGCATATGTGAATATTATCTTCAAGGTGTGTCTGTGATTTTCTACACTATTTCCAATAATTATTTTTAATAGTAGTATTCGCATCCATATATGTGTTGTCTTTTATATCAATAATTTTCTATAGTAAAACATACTGATCCATGAAAATGTAATAATATATAATGATATATATACATATTTGCATACATATATGTGTTGTATTTTATATCAATAATTTTCTATAACAATCATCAAACAGGAACATCTGTAAATAAAAGAAATAAATGAAATTCAATATTTTAGTATCATCGTTTATATAGTTTTTTTATCAAATCTTGTTTACTCAAACCTTAATATGATACACAGAAGAAAATATTCGCATTTTTTATAATTTGACACAGAAAAAGTCGATACAGGTGTTTTTTAACATATACTTTAGAAACAGTTACACCTAGAATTTTATGATATTCATCATAGTGAAAACATAGGAAACACACACACACACACATATATATATATATATATATAGAGAGAGAGAGAGAGATATTGATATACATATATATATATTGATATACATATATGTTGATATACACATATATATATATATTGATATATATATATATTGATATACATATATATATATATATGTTGATATACATATATTAATATATAGAGAGAGAGATATTGATATGTATATAGATACAAAGAAATCCCTTCCCATAATTCCCTTGCTATCTTTCTGTCTCTTTCCTGCACGACCACCATGAAGTGAAGTCGCATATTCTGTCTCTCCATAAATGGGGGGGAGCACCGCCTCCTTTAATACTAGTTAGGTTAGTTTTAAATTGTAAAAGTTTTTGTAAAATATATTTTTTAAAATAAAATAGTTATGCTTTATATATATTACAATTGTGTTGCGTGTCATTTTTCTTGTGTCTGCCATGAATGCCTTCATAAATGCTTTCATTGAAACAATGAAGCAGTCTGGAAAATGAAAACAAATTCCAGTCAGAACGTCACCAAGGGTGAAGAGGTCAAGACGTTTCCTGGGAGAAAGAGGAGCAACACAGCACATTCAACATATCAGGTATAATTTTCTTGATACAAAGACCCTAATGACTGGTCCATCTTTACGTCTTCCCGATAAAAGTTTAAGACATTTAATATAACACGTCTGTCGGTCATACACCTCAGTGACCGGCTGATAGTGGTATAAGAGCAGCATATCGGTTGCAGCTTTTTACAATAATTTTTTTATAAACAAAACGTTTGTTACGTTGTTGGGAGATTAGAGTCTACATGTTGATAACTATTCTGTACTTTTACCTAACAAATTAATGAACAAACGTTGTTGGGAATTAGAGTCTTCATGTTAACTTTTCTGTACTTTCATCTAACAAATTAATAAACAATTTAAAATTCAAAGTGAAAAATCGTTGGATTGTTTATTGTCATCATACAACAAATGTATTTAAAAAATTATTCAGTTGAATGTTAAATGCACATTTAAAAGTCAAAGTGAAAATTCGTTGGATTTTTTTGTTGTCATCATACAACAAACGTATTTAAAAAATTATTTGGTTGAATGTTAAATACTGTGGATTTTATATACGTATTCAAAAGCTGTACTTTGGAAAAAAATTGATGCTCTTAAGAAATGAAATGTGCATTCAAAGCTTGGACTTGTGATTATTTGTCGGACTATAGAGAATTTTGTATTTGCACATGCAAGTCAAAATTTGGAAATTAAACATTCTATAGAACTTATAATGGCAATTAGAGTGTGTGATGCTGAAATTCGGTTATATTTTAAATTTGGTTGTATTCGAACAAAAAGTCGTTTCTGTTAAAAGAACTTTCAATGCAATTCAGTTGACTTGTATGGAAAATGTCATCGTTTTTAAATGAGAAATTTAAAAAAAAATTTGGTTGCATTTGCTAAAAAATTGTCACTCTTAAATGAAGTAATTAAAACAGTGATTTCTGATTGGACTAGGAAGCGTTACTAGCAGGGATATCTTAGTTGCCTAGGAAGCAAGACTAGCAGAAATATATGAGTGGGATAGGAAGCGAGACCAGCAGGCATATCTTAGTCAGCATGGAAGTGAGACGAGCAGGGATATCTGAGGGGGCTAGGGAGCAATACTAGCAGGGATATCCGAGTGAGTTAGGAAGCGAGACTAGCAGGGATATCTTAGTAGGCTCGGAAGCTAGATTAGCCGCGATATTTTAGTGGGCTTGGAAGCAAGGCTAGCAGGGATATCTTAGTTGGCTAGGAAGCAAGAATAGCGGGAATATTTGAGTGGGCTAGTGTAGCAATATATGAGTGGGCTAGGAAGTGAAAGTAGCATGGTTGTAGGTTTATAAGGTGATTTTAAGGATCAGAGGGGAATGTCGTTTGATGTGATTTGCATATCAATAAGGTTAGACACTGGAATGAGGGAATATAAGGCCGTCAGTCAAGATGGCGGCTGTTGAGTTCTGAAGAACAGGAAAGAACATGATGAAACTTAGAATGTCATCTGAATGTTAAAAAGTTTCCAGTTTTTTTATTAGAATCATGTGGTATCTTAGGTTTGCTACAATTGATTGTTGTGACTTGTGCCGTAGGTAACACAAAAAGTATAACCTTGTCGGTCTGGTGATGTTAGAAAAGATTTCATCTCCACTTAAGAATGATTATCCACACCTTCAGTCTGATCATGTGACTTTTTATACCGAAATTATCCAATCAAATGAGTTGGACGTAATGGCTACCTCAAGCATAAAAAGAATCAACATTCCAACAAACATTTTCCGAACAGTCACAGATAAATGTCGTCCATCAGTTTTTCTGACAAGTAAATTGTTAATACACATTTAAAAGTCAAAGTGAAAATTATTTGGTTAAATGTTAAATGCACATTTAAAAGTCAAAGTGAAAATTATTTGGTTAAATGTTAAATGCACATTTAAAAGTCAAAGTGAAAATTATTTGGTTAAATGTTAAATGCACATTTAAAAGTCAAAGTGAAAATTATTTTGTTGAATGTTAAATGCACATTTAAAAGTCAAAGTGAAAATTATTTGGTTGAATGTTAAATGCACATTTAAAAGTCAAAGTGAAAATTATTTGGTTGAATGTTAAATGCACATTTAAAAGTCAAAGTGAAAATTATTTGGTTGAATGTTAAATGCACATTTAAAAGTCAAAGTGAAAATTATTTGGTTGAATGTTAAATGCACATTTAAAAGTCAAAGTGAAAATTATTTGATTGAATGTTAAATGCACATTTAAAAGTCAAAGTAAAAATTATTTGGTTGAATGTTAAATGCACATTTAAAAGTCAAAGTGAAAATTCGTATCTAGCTGTGTCTAGCCAAGTATCATGGGCTAGGAAGCACGAATAGCAGGGATATATGTGTGGACTTGGAATTAGAAAAAGTAGGGATATCTGAATGAGTTAGGAAGTGAGGCTAGCAGGGATTTCTGAGTGGGCTAGGAAGTGAGATTAACGGTAATGTCTGAGTGGGCGAGGAAGTGGGACTAGCAGGGATATTTCATTGGCAAGGAAGTGAAACTAGCCCGGTTGTAGGTTTATGAGGTGAACTTTAAGGATCAGGGAGGAATGTGGTTCAATGTGATTTGCATATCAATGAGACTAGACACTGGAATGAGAGACTATAAGGCCAGCAGTCAAGATAGCGGCAGTTGAGTTCTAGAAAACAGGAATATAAGTGATGGAACTCACAATGTCATCTTAATGCTGATAAGATTCCAGTTTTTTATTAGAATTATGTGGTATTTTTTACCTGAGTGGGATATTTTACTTAATTTATATAACAAAGTGTTACATATCTATAATTTATGTTAAATTTATATAACAAAGTGTTAAATATCTATAATTTATGTTAAATTTATATAAGAAAATGTTTAATATTTATAATTTATGTTAAATTTATATAACAAAGTGTTGAATAGCTATAATTTATGTTAAATTTATATAACAAAGTGTTAAATACCTATAATTTATGTTCAATTTATATGACAACGTGTTAAATATCTATAATTTGTGTTAATTTTATTCTATTTTTCGTGATATTTTTTATAGCTTTTCAGACGCAATTGCAAACAAAAAGTAGATTTTCATTTTTTTAGGATTAAAACTCTGGTGGCTTCGATTGTAAACATTTACCAATTATTTGTTTTTACATTAAATTTTACTTAATTGGTGATTGTCAATAAATGGGTGCTCATTTTTATGTATAATTTATTAAAGAAAGTGTTTCCTATTCTATAAGCTAAAATATTGAATAAAATATTACAATTCACATGGAAAACTGTAGATGGAAAACTTTTTTTTTTAAATTAAAAAAAAACAATTAAATATCGAAAAAGCAACTTTGATTTAAATTATTTTTTTTCTGGCAAACATTATTATTTTACTAGAAATCACGTAAGTTTTACTTAAATGAACAAAAAATCTAATTGTCTGATTGAATATTATATTTTAAAGGAAGATTGGTAAATATGAAGAATTACTCCACCCTCGAAAATTCCTTTAAAATTACCACTCTTATAGAAATAAACGTTTAAAATTACGGCTAGAGTAATTTCCAACATAGGAAGAAATGTTAGTTTTTAAAAAGTGGGGGATCACTTTTTTATATTAATTTAACGTAAAATGAGCACCCACTTTGTTGACACGATTCTTTTCGGGGAATGGGGACTTATTTCCACCCTCGGAAAATCCTTTAAAATTACTACTAATGTTTAAAATCGCAAGAAACAAGTAGTTTCCAGGATATGAAGAAATATACTCACATTACGGTCACCTTTTTTTTAGGGGGGGCTGCCGGTTTGTTTTCGTTTATTTCTGGAGGGGGGTATTCAATTATAAAACTTGTATGTTTTTTTAATAGGTGCTTATGCAGTTTAATTAACCGCTTTAACATAAGTAACATGCCGACATTAACCTAGCAGAAAAACTGTTTAATATTTTACAAAAATTCTGTTTACATTTGGTGGGAGGCAGTGAAGGGGGGGTCCATGAGCGTCACAACATCCCCGCCTCTCCACCGCCTCCCTCTAAATGTAAACAGAATTTTTGTAAAATTTTAAACTGCTCCAACCAGTTAATTAAACTGTATAAGCACTTGTTAAAAAATTATACAAGTTCTATAATTAAATATCCCCCTCCAAAAAAGAACGAAAAACAAACCGGCAGTCTCCCCCCATAAAAAACATAAAAAGGTGACCATGAAGTAAGTGCATTTCTTTATATCTTGGAAACTACTTGTTTCCTGGAATTTTAAAAGTTAGTGGTAATTTTAAAGGATTTTCCGAGGGTGGAAAGAAAGCCCCCCACCGAAAAAAAAACACTCATGGCCACGAAGTGGATGCTCATTTTATGTTAGATTAATATAGAAAAGTGATCTCCTACTTTTTTAAAACTAACATTTCTTTATATCTTGGAATCTACTCGTTCGCCATAATTTTAAACATTAATTTCGTTTTCAGCGAACCCGAAAACCTATATGAGTGGTAATTTTAAATGAATTTTCGAGGGTGGAGTAATTATTTTTACCGGAAGATTTTTTTTTTTAATCAGAGATTCGGTACTTGTACAGTTTAACCAAGACATTAAAAAAATGAAAATATCGAAAAAAGTTTAAATTGTATGTATCCGTTATGGAACGAAGTTCTTAAAAAAAAATTAAGTTAATTTCATCAAGTATTTTTTTTTTACAGGGGGAAAAACAATTTGTTATGATACCGACTAAAAGGTTCGATGTTTAGGAAGAAAAGCTAGTATTAAAGATGGGGTGGGGGCTGCTAGCGCTTTAACTGAAGTTATCTCTCTTCAATATATATCACAATGGCTGACTTCAACACGCTCTCATAAAAACGTGTTTTCCCGCTGTAAAAAAAAAAAAATAAAAACCTACTCGATCAAATTAAGTGAAATTTGTTTTCGGTAAGCACCGCCAAAAGTGGGGGGGGGGCAGGTAAGTACTTTTTGACGGACCGTCTTTTTAAAAATCTACCAAAAATCAGGTAATTATCTGATCAATGCGAAATTTTCAGCGATTATTAAGAGAAGAATGAACTTTATAACAGTGCACTTATTTTTCATAAACGATATTATATATATATATATATATATATATATATATATATATATATATATATATATATATATATATTGTTTTGCTTACAACCCCCCTTGTTTTGAGGGGGTACAAATATGCTTAAAATAATCATCTGAAACTGAACACAACATATTGTGTTGTTGTAAGGGACAGAAATATAGATTTAAAAAAAATGTTTGCATACCTTATTTTGACGTCTGAATATCAGAACTTCGATTGTGTTTAATTATCCCGCTTTTGAGTTTTGGAGTGTGAAATTCGAGGAATATGTTAAGTAAAATAATGAATTTAAGTTAAGCAAAACAAACAAAAATGCTAATATTTATACGAAAAAAGCCATTTTAAAATCTTTGATAAATAAATTAACAATTTTTTTTTAGCGAGCTGAATAATGCATGACCATTATTAAACAGGGCATGCTTTGAAGAATCGATACAAAAAAAATTCGATAAATATTGTGCCCTTTGTGTTAAAAATAGCATCATTTTTTCGATCCCGTTTGCTGCTTTTACACTACGGTGGACGAAACGCGCTGAAATAATTTTTTTTTATTCTGCTTTAAATTGCCCCCCCCCATTTTGGGGAGCCTTGCCCCCACACACATACACATTAAAAACCAAACTCATACAAATGGTCACCCATCTGGTAATGGCCAGCCTCAGCGTTAATAATACATTGAAATTTTCGTCACTGAAAAATAAGTTTTTTTTTGCTTGTTTGGTCTTCCATAGTTTGTTTTTTATCAAATACAAATGTTAACATTGCCGATCTAGACTCAAGATAGACGCGAAATAACTGGTTGATTATATGAATAAGTGGAATTATTTGAAATCCAGGTACTTCTATTATAATATTTTTGCATATTCTCATAGAAAATCATCCTAAATCTTAGTTAGACAAAAAATAAATTAATTAATTATGTAAAAAACCTTTCTTTTTTTTTTATATTTATGTATGTCAATTGTTAATTTTGGGGGAAATTTCACATTTAAAATTTAATTAAAAATACTAGGAAAGTTTTACATCATTCTGTTTTCTATATGATAAAATTCAGGGTTTTATCTTTCTGGAAAAAAAAAGTTGCTCAGAAATAATGGATTTTAATAAATGTAATTTAGTTTTAAAAAAAAAAACAACAACTTGATTTTCGGCCATTTTTGGCGGTGCCTAGTTTTCGGAGATCTTCAGTCCAAAACGGATATGTACAATATAACTTTCTTTTCAATATTTTATTTTTTTAATGTCTGATTAAACTGTACAAGTACCGGAGATTCATATATTTTCATTCAAGTTTGTTATAAAGCATGGCGGAATCAATATTTTTATTGGATTGCAAAAAAAAAAAAAAAACATTTTTAATTTTTAAGATTTTGTGTAAAAATGTCCGAATTGTTTTCCTATAAAGTTTAGATTATATTTGTCAATTCTTAAACCTTTTGGGGTATTTCTATTGTAAATTTATATTTCGTATTCATTAAAAAAAAATAAAATTCTGAGGTGCAAAAAATAAACTGCTTTTCTGTTTCAGATTATTTCTAAAAGTTATTCAAACGGATGTTTTAAAGTCGTAAAAATAACTTACTTTTTATATTGGATTGCAATAAAAAATAAATTATTTTAATATTTAAAAGTATTTGTAAGTTGTTAAATGATATTAAAAAAAAAAAAAAAGAAACTTACCTTTCATTCAGGGAATTAAATACGAGAAAAGTGTCGTTTTTTTTTCTTCTATTGTGTTCAAAAACAGAAACTTTGTTTGTTATGATTTCTTTAGTAAATTGATACAATTTTTGTTTTGTGTGTCCAATTCATTAAGAAATAAAATATATGAAAATATAAAAGAATCAAAATTAAAAGAGGAAAACACGATTTAAACGTGAAATTATTTAAAGAGAAAATCAACTGCTAAAGAACAAAGAACTTCAGGTCATCGTAATAACACGGTGAAATAATTATTTCGTTCCTTGTGTAAAAATGTCCGAAATGTTTTCCTATAAAGCTTAGATTACATTTGTCATTCTTAAACCTTTTGAGATAATTCTATTGTAAATTTATATTTCGTATTCAATTCATTAAAAAAAAATATGAAGCTTTAAAAATCAGGTTTATTTTTTTAGATAAAATATTTCATTATTATTTGTATTAGTCGAATTACTGTTAACGTCCAAAATGAGAACAGTATTCCGAATAATAATCCAAATAATGTTCATATTAAAATTTGTAAAACTAAATATTTCACATAAACAAATCCAATAAGAGGAAGGAATTGTACAAACAGTGAAGTCAGTCAAATGACAAAAATTAATTTGGTTCAAGAAATTTAACTATGACGTCATGATTACGTAATGGGACTTGCAACTTATTGTTATCAAACTCGATTCGGTTAAACTTGCGATGACCTTACCTTCACTCATTATTCCAGACTTAAACTTATTAGTCTACCCATTTTACATAAAATCAGCATTAAACGAACAACGATGAAAATGTAGCACCTGTTTTAATTTGTTTGTTCATTCCATTCATGTTTTGCGTTATCATCCTTGTAGCTAGTTCAAGAGAGGCTTTATTTGTCATGGGTTGTGCCCTCCTCCCATGCATTAACACCTTCTTTGATAGAGAAGTAGTTTAATGTTGTAAAATGATGCACCGGCTCCCGGGTGTGAATATGGTAGAGAATATAAATTACAATTTACTGTTCGCCGTGTAACTTGATCAAACGCTTTTTTATTTACCTTATATATTGTTTCAGGGGAAGGTAACTCTTCTGGGAGTTATGTCCCTTTAATTGCAAACATTGGTCACCGGATATACGAGAAGAGATACCCTCCCTGGACTGAACACGATAAACACTACACATTGTCTCACTGTAAATACGTTAATAAACTTCTCTTCTTTTATTTAAATCTACAGACCCTACCTAGACTGAACCGAGGCCGCCGAGATATATTATTAACATTAAGGCCGGTCAAATAGGAAATGTGACGTCACATGGAAAGTTTACGTTGAAGTCACGTTTGGGAACTGGGCCGTATCGAACGGCCATTTTGTTTTATTCCTCGCTCTAATAAACACGTGCCAATTTGTTTGCTTTTCTTTTAAAATGCCTAGTTGTTGTTGTGTACCACTGTGCAAAGGTAATTACGCAGATGGACCCAAAGTGAGTGTATTTAAATTCCCTGACGATAAGGATTTACGTGATGAATGGACAAATGCTATCAAGCGAGAACATTTCGAGCCTACAAAATCAAGCCGGGTAAGTGTTATTTACGTTTTTTATTTTTGTAAAAAAAAATATGTATATATTTATTTTTCGTTTTTTTTTTTTCATTTGTTTAATTTTTTAAAAAAAGTAATTCTATGAAAAAAAAAATTGAGATTCTTTATATATAATTATTTCTATTAATTAATTTGTATATATATAATTATTTCTATTAATTAATCTTTTATATATAATTATTTCTATTACTTAATTCTATAGTTTCTTTTTTTATATCAATGAGTAAAATTAATAGAAATAAGTACATATAAACAAAAATTAATAAACTTGGTGCACGTGGAATTAGTGCATTTTTAGGTGTGTCAGAAATTTCGTGAAAAATAGTGAATAATTTCACCCCGTCTTTCCAAGCTTATAACTCCTCGAAAAATGTAATTCAAGCACTATTTTTTTTTTCAATTAAAGGAGCAAGGACCAACGTTTCATAATAAAAGAAAAAACTGTGTTTTTTTTTTCTTTTTTAAAAAAAGGTTTTAAACTTCGGACTTTATAGGTAAATTTCTAAAAAAAAAACACTACTTTTTTTGTTTTAAATTTGAATATATTATTTATTGACCTTTTCTCTTCAATTTATAATATATAACACTTTGGTGAGTAAATTAATTATTTACTTTTTAATAGACATTTCAAAATGGGAGGCGTGAATTATTCGAACCCCTGTCTTTCTAAGCTTATAACTGCTCGAAAAATGTAATTCAAGCCCTAATTTTTTTTTTCAATTAAAGGAGCAAGGACCACGGTATCATTAAACAAAAATAAAACAAAAGAAAAAAAAACAAACAACGTGGTTAAAAAAAAGGTTTTAAACATCGAACTTTACAGGTAAATTTCTAAAAAAACCCTATTTGTTTTTATTTGTATATATTATTTATTGACCTTTTTTCTTCAATTTGTGATATATAACACTTTGGTGAGTAAATTACTTATTTACTTTTTAATAGACACTTGAAAATGGGGGGGGGGGTGAATTTAAAAAAAAACGTTTGTCTAAAATATTATATTAGGTTTATTAGTAAGAACATAAAATTTCACATTGATCCTGAAAATATCGTAAAAATAGAACCGATAGAAAAATTTTGATAGATTTTTAAAGTTTAAAAATTGAAAAATATTGAGTTCGTAAAATTCATTACTGTTTTAAAAAATATATATTTCTATTACTTTTAAAACAACTTTAATAGTTTATTTTGGAAGTATAATCCATAAAGAAAATAAACAACCCACTTTTAAAAGAGAAATTACGAGTTTTTTTTTATATTTTATTCGCAGTTTCGTGTTAGGGTGTCAAAATTCCTACAAAAGTTCTGATACACCTAGTGCATTTTTAATAATATGTTTTGCTTAATCGAATTCTATAATTTTCGTACTGTACAATTCTATAATTTTTCTGTATCAATTACAAAAATTAATAAAAACAATTCTGTATAAATAAATTTAATTAATAAATATAATTATATATAAACCAAATTGTGTATAAACCAAAACAATGAAATGTAGTAAGAAAATATTTTAAAACTCGACTGTATTGAATTATTCCTTTGATATATTTTTCACCATACTCTTTAAAATTTAGGAATGATTGTATACGTTTTTAGCGTATGAAATTCTTTCAAACAAGTGTTCTATACAATTGTAACAAAATCAAACTTTATTGCTGTAAATCTTTTGAAGATAAAAAAATCGGTTCAAATGCTGTAGAAGTACATTTAAAAGTTAACAGTCGTTTCTCTCCGATTGCGTTTGTTTTTACTATTAAAGTTAAAACAAAGTTCAACATTATCTTAAAAATTAACCACTAACAAATTCTTGATGAATATTTTTTTTAAATTTCGTTACATTAATAACATTGCAAGATTATATAAGCGTGTAGAATGATGAACATAAGAAATTTGAAATGTTTAAAACAGGTACAACACTTTATATATATATATATATATATTTCTTTTAATTAAATAAATATATATATATATATATATATATATATATATATATATATATACATAGGCATCACCACATTATCGAGGCCAGGAGACCACTCAAGGATAAGGGTTAAAGAGTGTACAGTAGAAATTGGACAATATAGTAATCATTAGTAATGAAAATTTAGTAAATTTGATAACTTATATGGAACGGCTCATCAAGAACTTATTTACGTTAGACTTGAACACAACCATATTGTAGTCAGCCGGAAAGCAGGAAAACGGAAGACAATTCTACAGGCGTGCAGTTCTAAGAAAGAAGCTTTGTTCATAAAATCTACGTTTAGGTTTAGGCACAGATAACGAGTGGGAGAATTATTGATAGAGTTTACAGCTAGACGAGTGTTTCTTGTGAAAGTTTGGCGAGGGGGAACCATAGTCGAACACTTTCCATGAAAATAACGATACATCAGAGACAAACTCGCAACATCTCTTCTGTGAGATAGAGGTTGCAAGGAAGAGAAAAGGACATCTCTTACGAGGCTACGAAGTCTATTTTGAACTCTATCAAGGCAGGCCAAGTCCTTTCTAGCAGCTCCTGCCCAGATGTGGCAACAGTATTCCATCCTTGGACGTACCTGGCTCTTATATAGATAGAGAATAGCATCAGCAGTGAGATATCTACCGGATCGATAGAAAGATCCCACCATTTTTCCAGCGGCCTTGGCAACAGATTTGATGTACGTGTTCCATTTAAGATCAGGAGTAATGGTCAAGCCAAGAAGCTTGTCAAAACTTGAGGCCTCCTGAAGACGAGAGCCATTCATTTCAATTGATGCCAGATGTGGATCAGAATGTTGATGACGTAAAGAGAGAAGCTTGGTTTTAGATGCATTAAAAGTAACCAGCCACTCCGTACCCCATTGTACTACATGCTCAAGATCAGAGGAGAGAGAATTGGAGAGAACTTGGTCGTTTACTGTCTTAGATGTGCTACCATAAATGGTAGTGTCGTCAGCATAAATGTCTACAAATGATGTAAAGATGTGATTCGGAAGATCATTAATATAGATCAGGAAAAGAGTTGGGCCCAGGATGGATCCCTGAGGGACACCGGCATTAATACTGTGAGCTTCTGATTTTTGCCCCTCAACTACTACTCTTATGAACCTATCAGAAAGAAATGATTTAATAATTGAGAAGACATTTCCAGCAATACCATAGCTAGAGATCTTATGATGTAAACCTTTATGCCATTCCCTATCAAAGGCCTTAGATATGTCAAGAGCAATTGCCCTAGAAAGGTTGCCTCCGTCGAGAGATTTGCTAATCCTATGAGATAAGCACATCTGCTGTAGATCTAGCAGAACGGAAACCATATTGAGTGTCACTAAGAAGGTTATTTTTGTTGAGATGGTTGATTACTTCTGTATTTAACACAGATTCCAGCAACTTACTCATGACGCACAGGAGACTTATCGGCCTGTACTGAGAGGGGGATGAGCGATCACCTGAATTCTTAAATACAGGGCATACTGATGAGATTTTCCAGGGAGATGGGAAACTATTCTCTTTAAGACAACGTTTAAACAGTTTTGTAAGTATGGGCGCTAGTTCAGGTTGAAAGTTTTTGAGTACTATAATTGGAATACCGTCAGGGCCAGTTGCTTTACTGGAATCAAGGTTTTTGATTAGCTTGGCAACATCACGTACAGATATACGTATATCACATAGCGTGTTTTCTGATACAGGAGGAAATATTGGGGGTTGGCAGCCTTGATCGCAAAGGGTAGAATTAGCTACAAAGTTCTTGACAAAGAGTTTGGCTTTGTCTGATGCTGACGATATGACCTCAGGTCCATTGATAATAGTTGGGATGGAGCACACGCTTCTGTTCAGGATTCTGTTTGCTATTTGCCAAAACTGGTGGGAACCAAGCCGCTGCTCAGCTACTTTCGACTTAACAGATTGAGCATACAACTCGCTTGCATTCTTTATTACTTTCTTACAATAATTACTTATCACAATCAAGATCGATAGGGACTGCCAAAATTCACCACAGAATTACCCTGTATGTAACACGATGTAACTTTATTATAAATTAATATTATCAGTATAACTTTTGTACCATTTAAAAGATGGACAAAAAAGTAATAATTAAAAAAAAATTATCTAACGAAAATAATGAAATTGCGAGACGAAAATCGTGTTTACATAATTGGCGCTTTAAAATAACGTTCCCATGTAGTGGACATCCCGAACGTGAAAACATACCCGTATTTAATAAATTTAGCAAAAATCAGCTAATGGTCACAGATTTTCGTAAAATTTTCGATACTTATCCATTTTAGAATGAAATTACATATACCATGCAGGAAAATCCATTGAGAGCGTATGCTGATTATATGAGAAAATAAAACTGTGTACGCATTATAAATGTTTCTTTTCTGTGTCTTATGTTATATATTAGTACATTAGGGGTCATTTCGAGTGAAAAGTTTATTTACTGCACCCATCTGAACTAGAGAAAATCATGATTAAAATGTGTATGTCTCGTGTAAATAACTAACGATGAATATGTAATATGGTCAACCAGACGGGTGATCAAAAAGTCAGATCGAACGTATCGGAAAACGAAATGAAACCAAATTGACAACTGGCCTTTTTTTTGCTTTTTTGTTTTTTCTTGAACTTTCCGCTTTTCGGATTATTTCGTTATGTTTTATTTTCTTGGTGGATAATTTTTTTTGCCGTGTTTGTTTTTTTGTTTTTTGTTTTATTTAAGGGGGAGGAGATTTTTTAAGGAGTGCATTTCATTTTCTTGAATAAAAAAAAACTTACTAGACGAGAACACGACTGTTTTTGCTTCGATAATTATTTTTTATTCAAACGTAAAAAAAAATCAATTTCAATTTGGCTTGAACTTTAGTTTTCTTGTTTTCTTTTACAAATGTGAAATGCAAAACAGCTAAAACAACTTATTTTTACTTATGTAGAATAAAAAAAAAATTAAAGTTATATTTTTAGTTAAATGTATTTTTAATTAAATGAAAAATAATTTAGACAACTTTTAATGTTAATATTAGCAACCGAAACGGAAAACGAACTGTTATATTCTATATATTGTGTTATATTCTATATATTGTGATATTCTATATATTGTGGGCGAGAAAATGCGTATGGTTGCACAAACAAGAATACAATAACTGATTAAGTTGAACATATATTTATTTACCACAAATCAGATGAGGTATTGTTTGAATCATTTATCAGCATCTATAATGGTCACAATAAAGTCTTGTTAAGTTGTAAGGGTCGTCTAGATGTGAGAGCAGGGTTTAGAGCCGGCTCGTCTGTCTGGTTGTTCCATGACGCGGGGTATAGGCGTGGCTTGTCTGATCGTAACGTTGAGATGGCGCGTAATACAGCAACTATCAAATAACCATAGAAGCACACAAATAACACACTCCAATCTCTGGTTCCCCCTCGTCAATCTTTCACGAAAAACACCCGTCTAGCTGAATCAACTGTGAAAAATTTCCCCCACTCTATATCTGTGCCTAAATCAAAACGCGGATTCCATGAACAAAGCTTCTGTCTTAGAACTGCTCGCCTGTGGAACTCTGTTCCGTCTGCCTGTTTTCCACCGGACTACAACTTGGATGTCTTCAAGTCCAATGTTAATAAATTCCTAATGAACCGCCCCCTTAAGTAAACACTTCATCAAATCTCCACACTAATGTAATGTACTTGCAATAACCCTTATCCCTGAGTGGCGTCCGGGCCTTGATAAGTGGTGATCACTGTGTAAAAAATAAATAAATAAATAAAAATAAATAAATGAATACAGTTCATTTGTGAATAGAAAATCCCGTAGCGGCTGCAATTTTTCGGTCGGCCACGTGTTGCACCTTTTTACTTTCTTTTTTCCAGAAGTCCGCCCGGACTACTCTGCAGATGTTCAAAAATCCCCTTTTCTCTACACTCGAGATGACAAAAACGTCCGTTTCTCGCATCAGAACAATATATCATCTTGTAACAACACCCTTAGATCTTACCATGATTCGAGACTGTTGCCATGTGGTCGTCGCCCGCCTGCATGTGCATGTTTTTTACTTTGTCTGGTGGCACATAACAAAGTCTTGGAAGCGTGTTGGGAGCCGCCCATGTGTTGATCGCTTCGTTAGATTTTGACTTTCCGCACCACCTCTGGAATTGCGGTCATTTGTGCTGTGATGCCCCCCCCTGACGAAAATGTGGCGAGTCGAGTCAATGGGTGATCGGGAATTTGGCTTAGCGTGGATGGAGGTGGAAGTGGAAGATCCCTGTGTTGTAGGTTATTTGGTCGCAGTATGAGCCGGTGGATGTGTCCGCGGTTAACCCAATCTGTTTCACCGTTTTCATTTTTTACTTGGATCACCAAACCGTTTGTTTTGATGACTACAAAATCATTTATCCAAGGCAGCTGTGACGAGTGTGCTATTATGGATTTCGGTCGGTGGAGTCGTGCTCTGTCACCAACCTGTATAGGGTCTTTAAAGGTGCCTTGGTTTAGTTTTGCTTCTATTTTTTTGGTCAGCCTCATTGTTCGCCAGGGCAACTCGTTGGTACACCTGTCGAAGCAAAGCGTTTATCTGCATACCATAAGCACCTGGATTGTTATTAACAATGTCTTGGCGGGGGATGTGCGGTTGGCGGCCGGTGATAACGTAGTGCGGGGATGCGCTAGTGGCAGTGTTGGCTATGGCATTTATCGAAGATACTACGGATTCATGGACATCTGTCCATTCACAATTTCTATCTTCGCAGATCATGTAGAGAGCATTCTTTAAAGTCCGGTGTTGCCTCTCGATGTTCCCTCAACTTTGAGGTCGCCATGAGCAGTGAAGTTCCCGGGTGATTGAGGTTAGTTCGCAGAAATCCTTGTAGACCTCGCCAGTGAAATGGGTTCCTCGGTCGGAGAAGACGATGTGGGGAATCTCGCGCTGATGAAGAAAGAACTGATAGAGCCTGCGAGCTGCGTCCATTGCGCGGTCTCTGGCACATGGTATGGCCATGAGGTGACGGCTGAAACTGTCTAGAATAGTTACTATGTACCGTTTGCCCTTTGAGAGGGGCAGTGAGACAAAGTCTATGTACACAACTTCGAATGGCTTTCCTCCTCTCCTGCAATGGCCCGTGGGCCAGTTCTAGTGCATGCCATAGTTTCCCTTATGTTTAGCATGACTGGACATATGCCTTGATGTCGCGATCTTTAAATTCCCACCAGTAGCTGGCTAGGTGTTCCTGCATGCGGGTAATCCCAGAGTGGTCGATACAGTCATGGGCCTGGTGGAGATATTTTGCGCGGAGCTTGTAGGGTACTACCAATTTTGGTGTGCTTGTAGCACTCCTGATCATCAGTACAGAGGTACCAGATTCCAAGTAGAATTGGTGCATGTGTTCGTTGTACAGCACAGCACAGTCTTTGAGGTCGAGTAGGGTAGCGTCCAGTCGAGGTTGCCGACTGAAGGGCTTTGATGATTTTTGAAAGTGTGCCATCAGAGATTTGTTCTGCTGCAATACCCATGTGTTCAGCTATCTCTACAACCGGGATGGTTGATGTGGTATGAAAAGCGAGGAATGCATCGACTACCTAGTAGAATTGGTACATGTATAGCACAGTGCGATGGGGTCGAGTAGAGTCGAGGCCGCTGAGAACATTAAGGCCAGTCCATTCAAATATGACGTCATCATAAGAAGATCATTCATTAACGAGTTGAAGGGAGATAATTCAAAAGGGAGGTAACTCAAGATACTAAAATGCTGTTAACAAAAGCAAAAAGATAAAACAAGTGTATGAAAAAACATAATAACAAATGATAATTTTAGTTTGTAATTTTCTTTTATTTGAAGAATTTATTTTATTGTTTTCCACGTCACAAAATTTATTTTTTAAATAGAGAATTTGTTGATGACCATAGGAACATTTTTTCGAGTTTTTTATTTGATGCTTTTCATAACAAATGTCAAATTCCAACAGAAGTCCATTATCTGACAATACCTCTAATGTTGTTGTAACTGCTATCTGTCTTTGGTGCATAGACTGTAGAAAAGAAGAGTTTTCTAGTAATTTTTTATAACGACATAATTATAGAGAACAAAATTTGCAGTAGTGTCATTTGGATGAAATAAAGCACCTCTATTAATCCCTTGGAAATAATTATTCATTTCAGGTTTTTTGTTCCATATCATCTGTTAGTGTACCTGTCATTAGATCTTTGCAGCTGTTACATTTTATTTTCTTGAAAACTGCATGGCAACAATAACCTGATAAATATATTATAATCGGGAAAAATTCCCTACATTTATTAACATCATCATCTGTTATATCGATGTCATATTTATGGTCTACTATTTGTACCTCATCCATTCCTTCCCAGTTAGTGTCTCCTATATCTGTAAGATTGATACTTTTGTTGTGTATTGGTAAATTTAATTTCAATACTGACAGCATTCTAATTTTCTTTTCACATTCGAAAACTTGACGTACACTTATATTATATTGTCCACCAGAAAATTGCCGATACTGTCCAAATCTTGACTCGAGATGATCTGTCTGGAATTTGCCTGGTAAAATATATTTCATGTTTTAGTCTTCTATGCAATAATCAGTTAGTTCTAAAATTGCATGAGTGGTGTGATGTAAGGCTGTATATGTGTCCTTAGTTAGTTTTCCAGATTTTCTTGAAATATTGTTCCAACGTTCTAACCAATTATAGAATTTTTTGAGAAATCTATAACTCTCATCATATTTTGTGTTTGTAAGTGGAGATGATATTTATTTTTAAGTCGATGGCCTTTAAATGTTTTTTTTTTCACATTTAATATTGTCCCCCAAGTATTAATATTATGTATTCTGCAACTTCTTCACATTTAGATATACTTTTCTCTTTACCTTAGGTTAACAATACTTGAATGGTGTAGTCGTTAAAAATTTGTATGACTAAATTTACTTTTTGTTTTTCTAGATTTGTAGGTGAAAGGCCCTTTGTAGTTAATTTGTAGCAATATTTTAAGAGTGATTGTGCTTCAAATTTTTGAATGACTTGCAAAGTTGTAAATGGGGCTTCTAAAATATCATTTGTTTGATTACTTTCATTAAAGCTAGGAAATATCATGCATTTGTTGGCATCTTTTTGACCGAGCCAGTTATTTCTTATACACTTTAAAATGTGCACAGAATCAAATATAAAGAAAAGAGGCCGAGACTTCAAAACTGGATTTGCATATACTATTGACAGTCTTGGTGGATAAGTGAATAATGACATGGCTTTCTTATTAATAGCATTGGTATCTGTTATAACAGATATTACTTTAAACCCAATCTAATCCAATTATAATTTCTTTTAGAATTTCAAATAACGATTGTGCTTTTAGGCATTTAGTAAGCATAATATGCACACCGTCTTTATATTTTGAACAGATACTGCTCACCATGAAAGCAAAAGCACTTGTTGCAGACTCACAAGTATTATATGCTGATCCAACAATATTCCCTCCTTTAAAGTCAAAGTATGGCTTTAAATGAATTTCATCAACAAGTAACGATACTGTCTCATCTTATTGTGATAACAATTTAAATTTATTCCTCATGTACATCAAGAATTTGTCATGTTGCTCAACTACAGGATCCATGTATTTTGATAAAGTTAACCTCCTGATGGTAGAAGGACAGGGTAAGATGAGTTTATTGCTGTCTCTTAAAAGTTTGTATCATTTTGGAGAGCAATTATAAAATAGTGAACAAAATATCAACATTTCTGCAGAATAATCAAACCTATTCTGTGTCAGCAGTTGTAACTGTTCACATATAAATTTTAATACTTCACAATATTTTTCAGTTTGATCTATGAGCAATGTTAAAAAAGATATTATCAGAGTCAATGAGGTAAACACATTTGGAAGGTTGGTTCTGTGTTCGTCTATATCCAGTTTTTTTAATGTTTTTGAGGGTATTTTCTAAGATGATGATGTCACTTACATGAGTAGGAATTTTATCTTGCCCTATCATATGCATTTCCACATCATTACAGAAAACCTGTATTGAACAATCATGCTCAATCACTATAGAAAGAGTTATTTTGGGATTGGGTGATTTCGTGATGTGACATATCATGAGTGTTTAGTCATGTTTAACTACAGTCCAATACATCTGGTCCAGAAATGTAATTTTTCCTTCCAATTCTTCAAGGCTTTCAAACTTAATATTCTTTTTATATGCCACATCGTCGGCAATGCTTTCAGCCAAAGCATGTTTTACGGCCTCATTTTCTAGCCGCATTCTTTTGGCATTGGCAGACTCTCTGTTAGATACTGACGGTTGGGTTACACATACTTGTGGAATTGCATCTTTCCGCAAGGGTGGATTAATTTTGCAGTAAGAGTCACTCCAGTTTTGGGGTCGTAACATGCGGTTTCATGCATTATATCACATTGAAGGAAATGCAGTTCACATACCTAAAAAAATAATAAATAAGTGATAAGTTATACAGTAAATGAGTATAGCATTAAATTAGGTAAAATAATAAATTTAAAACACTGATGGGAATGTAAAAAATGTTTAGTCATAGAACTTAAAATTTCAAGATTAACAATTAATAACCTCTATTTTAAAAAATTCTTAGACAGTTATACTATTTTTTGTACTCATGCACAGAAGGTACCGTTCTGAAATAACGTTATTATTTAGAAATATATTCTTAACATGAAGAAGTAGAATGTGTTTTGTAACTATTTTATACTTTCACCTAACAATGCAATAAACGAAGGTACCATAAAACGTGGACTTCAAAATACCATTTAAAGAATAGCATGGTGTCTTCTCTGAATAACCAGTTTAATATAGATGTTTAAATATTATAAATATTTTATATATATATATATATATATATATATATATATATATATATATATATATATATATATATATAATTAAAAGAAATCTATATATATATAAAGAGTTGTACCTGTTTTCAACATTTCAAATTTCTTATGTTCATCATTCTACACGCTTATATAATCTTGCAGTGTTATTAATGTAACGAAATTAAAAAAAAATATTCATCAAGAATTTGTTAGTGGTTAATTTTTAAGATAATGTTGAACTTTTTTTTAACTTTAATAGTAAAAACAAACGCAATCGGAGAGAAACGACTGTTAACTTTTAAATGTACTTCTACAGAATTTGAACCGATTTTTTTATCTTCAAAAGATTTACAGCGATACAGTTTGATTTTGTTACAATTGTATAGAACACTTGTTTGAAAGAATTTTATACGCTAAAAACGTATACAATCATTCCTAAATTTTAAAGAGTATGGTGAAAAATATATCAAATGAATAATTCAATACGGCTGAGTTTTAAAATATTTTCTTACTACATTTCATTGTTTTGGTTTATATATAATTTGGTTTATATATAATTATATTTATCAATTAAATTTGTTCATACAGAATTGTTTTTATTAATTTTTGTAATTTATACGGGAAAATTATAGAATTGTACAGTACGAAAATTATAGAATTCGATTAAGCAAATGTTAAAAAAAACATATTATTAAAAATGCACTAATTCCACGTGCACCAAGTTTATTAATTTTTGTTTATATGTAATTATTTCTATTAATTTTACTCATTGATATAAAAAACTATAGAATTAATTAATAGAAATAATTATATATAAAAATAATTAATAGAAATAATTATATATATATATATGTAATTAATTAATAGAAATAATTATATATAAAAAATTAATTAATAGAAATAATTATATATATGTATATATAAAATTAATTAATAGAAATAATTATATATAAAAAATTAATTAATAGAAATAATTATATATATATATATAAAATTAATTAATAGAAATAATTATATATATATTAAAAATTAATTAATAGAAATAATTATATATAAAAAATTCATTAATAGAAATAATTTTATATATAAAAACTAATTAATAGAAATAATTATATATAAGAACATTAATTATTAGAAATAATTATATGTTAAAAAATTCTCAATTTTTTTTTCATAGAATTACTTTTTTTTTTAAATTAAACAAATGAAAAAAAAAACGAAAGATAAATATTTTTGTTTTTTTTTACAAAATGAAAAAGTAAACAACACTTACCCGGCTAGATTTTGTAGGCTCGAAATGTTCTCGCATTTGTCCATTTATCACGTAAATCCTTATCGTCAGGGAATTTAAATACACTCACTTTGGATCCATCTGCGTAATTACCTTTGCATAGTGACTGGTAACGCAACAACAACGAGGCATTTTAAAAGAAAAGCAAACAAATTGGCACGTGTTTATTAGAGCGAGGAATAAAACAAAATGGCCGTTCGATACGGCCCAGTTCCCAAACATGACTTCAACGTGACTTCAACGTGAACTTCCTATGTGACGTCACATTTCATATTTGACAGGCCTTAATGTTAATAATATATCTCGGCGGCCTCGGTTCAGTCCAGGTAGAGTCTGTAGATTTAAATAAAAGAAGAGAAGTTTATTAACGTATTTACAGTGAGACAATGTGTAGTGTTTATCGTGTTCAGTCCAGGGAGGGTCTCTCTTCTCGTATATCCGGTGACCAATGTTTGCAATTAAAGGGACATAACTCCCAGAAGAGTTACCTTCCCCTGAAACAATATATAAGGTAAATAAAAAAGCGTTTGAACAAGTTACACGGCGAACAGTAAATTGTAATTTATATTCTCTACCATATTCACACCCGGGAGCCGGTGCATCATTTTCAACATTAAACCACTTCACTTCTCTATCAAAGATACGTAATGCATGGGAGGAGGACACAACCCATGACAAATAAAGCCTGTCTTGAACTAGCTACAATGGTGATGATAACGCAAAACATGAATGGAATGAACAAACAAATTAAAACAGGTGCTACACTTTTTAGGTTTAAGTCTGGAATAATGAGTGAAGGTGAAGGTCATCGCAAGTTTAACCGAATCAAGTTTGATAACAATAAGTTGCAAATCCCATTACGTAATCATGACGTCATACTTTAATTTCTTGGACCAAATCTATTTTTGTCATTTGACTGACTTCACTGTTTGTGCAATTCCTTCCTCTTATTGGATTTGTTTATGTGAAATATCTAGTTTTACAAATTTTAATATGAACATTATTTGGATTATTATTCGGAATACTGTTCTCATTTGGGACGTTAACAGTAATTCGACTAATCCAAATAATAGTGAAATGTTTTATCTAAAAAAATAAACCTGGTTTTTAAAGCTTCATATTTTTTAATGAATTGAACGAAATATAAATTTACAATAGAAATACCCCGAAACGTTTAAGAATTGCAAAATCTAAACTTTAAATATAAATTTACAATAGAAATACCCCAAAAGGTTTAAGAATTGGCAAATACAATATAAACTTTATAGGAAAACAATTCGGACATTTTTACACAAGGAACAAAATAATGCTTTCACCGTGTTATTACGATGACTTTTAGTTCTTTGTTCTTAAGCAGTTGTTCTTTTTGTTTTCTTTTAATAATTTAACGTTTCAATCGTGTTTTTTAACTTTTAAGTTTGATTCTTTTATATTTTCATATATTTTATTTCTTTATGAATTTGACAAACAGAAAAAAGTTTTATCAATTTACTAAAGAAATCATAACAAACAAATTTTCTGTTTTGAACACAAAAGAAAAAAACGACACTTTTCTCGTATTTAATTTCCTGAATGAAAGGTAAGTGTATTTCTTTTATTCAACATTTTTTAAAATATCATTTAACAACTTACAAATAATTTTAAATATTTAAATAAGTTTATTTTTATTGCAATCAAATGTGAAAGGTAATTTATTTTTCCGCTTTTAAAAATCCGTTTGAATAACTTTTAAAAATAATGTGAAACAGAAAAACAGTTTATTTTTTGCGCCTCAGAAATATTGCTTCTTTGGGTTTGTATTACTGTACACATAGATTCGAAAAAGTTGTCAAAAAATAAATATAGAACAAATTATCAAAGGCAAGATAAGTTACTTTTCTACCAAATTGGATATATTTTTTGTGTTTTTGTTCAATGTAACATGTTTATTCAGCTCGAAAAACATGCAGTGTTTACCGATGTATTGGAAAATTCAAAATGGTGGCCGACTCTCTCTTTAACACGGTAAGTTTGGGAAAAGGTGTTATAAATAATAAACTAGACACAATACTATTAAAAAACACCGAATGTATGTCAACCTATGTCACGGTAACATATATTGAGCGAATTTCTAACAGTATTTTGTCTAGTTTATTATTTAATTATTATTTATTATAACTTATCTTGCCTTTGATAACATTTATTTGTTATATATTTGTTTTTTGACAACTTTTTCGAATCTATGTGTACAGTAATACAAACCCAAATATTGATCCCGGCATACTTTATAACAAACTTGAATAAAATTTATGAATCTCCGATTAAAAAAAAATCTTCTGGTAAATATGAAGAATTAATCCACCTTCGAAAATTCTTTTAAAATTACCAGCCTTGAGCCTCTGCTAGGGTCTCCGGGTGGTACATACAGCTCGCGAGGAATGCCTGAAAACAAGTTTTATCCTGACAATTAGCTCATCTGTCGTGTATTTATCCAGTGCATCGCGCACAATAGTCTCTGAAGTTGCCATCATGCCAGTAGGCGGACAGATATTAGAATTAGTGCAGTCGTTAAAGTTTTCAGACCCTCATTATTGATTTTCCTAGAAGTGTGGCAAAGGGCTGAGTCTTCCCGTCAGAGGTATAGACATCCTGCGACCGTCGCGTACACCTAGCGCTTGTCAATCGTACACAACTGTACAATATAATCATCTGAATTGAGCGTGAATCCTATTTTAGAGATGTAAAACTTCTTTACTTTACGAGTAGTTTCCAAGATATAAAGAAATGTTAGTATTAAAAAAAGTAGGGAATCATTTTTCTATAGTAATTTAACGTAACTTTGTGGCCATGATTTTTTTTTCGGAAGGAAGTGGGTACTTTCTTTCTACCCTCGGAAAATCCTTTAAAGTTACCACTAACTTTTCAAATTCCAGGAAACAAGTAATTTCCAAGATATGAAGAAATGCACTCACTTTATCGTCTCCTTTTTATTTTTTAAGGGGGGGGGGCTGCCGGTTAATTTTCGTTCTTTTTTGGAGGAGGGTATTCAATTATAGAACTTGTATAGTTGTTTAATTAACTGTTTTGAGCAGAACTGTTTAATATTTTACAAAAATTCTGTTTACATTTGATGGGAGGCGGTGGAGGGGCAGGATTGTTGTGGCTGCTGCCCCTCCACTGCCTCCCACCAAATGTAAACAGGATTTTTGTAAAATATTAAACAGTTCTTCTGCTCGATTAATGTCGGCATGTTACTTACGTTAACACGGTTAATTAAACTGCATAAGCACGTATTAAAAAACTATACAAGTTCTATAATTGAATATCCCCCTCCAAAAATGAACGAAAAACAAACTGGCAGTCCCCTCCGTAAAAAAAAGGTGACCATAAAATGAGTGCATTTCTTCATATCTTGGAAACTACGTGTTTATTGGAATTTTAAACGTTAGTTTAAAGGATATTCCAATGATGGAAATAAAGTCTCCCCGCCCCCCGAAAAAAATCGTGGTCACAAAGTGGGTGCTCATTTTAGGTTAAATTAACATAGAAAAGTAATCCTCCACTTTTTAAAAACTAACATTTCTTCATATCTTGCAAACTATTTACTTGCCGTAATTTTAAACATTATTTTCGTTTTCAGCAACCCCGAAACCCTGTGACTTCGAAAACCTATAAGAGTGATAATTTTAAAGGAATTTTCGAGAGTGGAGTAATTCTTCATATTTACCAATCTCCCTTTAAAATATAGTATTCAATCTGACTATTAGATCTTTTTGTCAAAAATGTGTTTATTTAAGTAAAACTTACGTGATTTCTAGTAAAATAATAATGTTTACCATAAACAAAATAATTTCATTCAAAGTTGGTTTAAACTGCTTTTTCGATATTTAATTGTGCACTAGTACCATTTTATTCAATATTTAAGGTTATAGAATAGGTAACACTTTCTTTAATAAAGTTTACATAAAAATGAGCACCCATTTATTGACAATCACCAATTAACTAAAATTTAATGTAAAAAAAAATAAGTGATAAATGTTTACAATCGAAGCCACCATAGTTTTAATCCTAAAAAAATATCAAACTCTCCTTTTTGTTTGCAGTTGCGTCTGAAAAGCCATAAAAATATCCCGAAAAATAGAATAACATTAACACAAATTATAGATATTTAACACTTTCTTATATAAATTTAACATAAATTTAGCACCTATGTCCTAGCAGTGTCAGAAATCGCGAATAATTCCACCCCATCTTTCCAAGCTTATAACTCCTCGAAAAATGCAATTCAAGCCCTAATTTTTTTTCAATTAAAGGAGCAAGGACCAAGATTTCATTAAAAAAACAAACAAAGAAAACGTGTTTTTTTTTTTAAAGGTTTTAAACTTCGGACTTTACAGGTAAATTTCTAAAAAACAGTATATTTTTTTGTTTTAAATTTGGATATATTATGTATTGACCTTTTCTCTTCAATTTGTGAGTAAATAATTAGGTACTTATCGGGGTCTAAATTAATTATTATTAGACATTTACAAAATGGGAGGCGTGAATTATTTGACCCCCTGTCTTTCCAAGCTTATAACTCCTCGAAAAATGTAATTCAAGCCCTAATTTATTTTTCAATTAAAGGAGCAAGGACCAAGGTTCCATTAAAAAAAACAAAAAAAAACAAACAAATAACGTGGTTTAAAAAAAGGTTTTAAACTTCAAACTTTACAGGTAAAATTCTAAAAGAACACTATGTTTTTTTTTTTTTTAAATTTGAATATATTATGTATTGACCTTTTCTCTTCAATTTGTGAGTAAATTAATTATTTACTTTCGGGTGACTAAATTAATTATTTACTTTTTAATAGACACTTAAAAATTGGGATCGGGGGGGTTCGTGAATTTAAAAAAAAACGTTTGTCTAAAATATTATATTCGATTTATTGGAAAGAACATAAAATTTCACATTGACCCTGAAAATATCGTAAAAATAGAATCAATAGAAAAATTTTGATAGATTTTTAAAGTTTAAAAATTGAAAAATATTGAGTTCGGAAAATTCATTACTGTTTAAAAAAAATATTTCTATTACTTTTAAAACAACTGTAATAGTTTATTTTGGAAGTATAATCCATAAAGAAAATAAATAACCCACTTTTAACAGAGAAATTCCGAGATTTTTATATTGTATTCGCAGTTTCGTGTTAGGGGTGTCAAAAATTCCTACAAAAATTCTGATACTGCTACCTATGTCCTGTCCAAATGTCAGTCAAAGAGACTTGTAATCGTTCGCAGTTTCAATTTTTTATGGCAGGAAAAGGGAGAGGGAATTCCTTGTATCGCTTTTTGTTTTGATTTTACGAAGGTAGGATTAGACCCACATGTTTTAAACTATTCTCTACTTTCACCTAACAATTTATTTGTCAGAAAAAGTGATGCACGACATTTACCTGCGACCATCTGGAAGAGCTTAAGCAAAGAAAATGTTTGTTCACGTCGTGAGGGCAGAAGTGCTAGCAGTTCATCAGAGCATTCACCATTAAAATACTTGTAGAACAGGCAGGGATGCAACGTTCGTCGATGGGACAGAGGCTTAAGCTTAGATGCCAGTTTAGGGCCTATCAGATTTGCGACTCTCTTTTAAACCCTGTCAAGGAGCGAGAGACTAGTAGCCGATGCACCAGCCCAAATATGACAGCAATACTCCATACATGGGCGAATGGTTGCCTTATAGAGATACAGGATACTTTCGGGTGTTAGTAGTTTTTTAGCACGGTAGAGAGAGCTCACCTTCCTTGCAGCGGCCCTGGCAATGCCCTCGATGTAATTGTTCCAACTCATGTTTCCTGTGATTTAACATTGAACCAAATAATTTACTTGTCTGAAAAAGTGATGGACGACATTTATCTGTAAAGAAAATATTTATGGCAATGTTGATCTTTTTATGCTTGAGGTAGCCATTACGTTCGACTTATTTGATTGGATAACTTGGGTATAATAAGTCACATGATCGGACTAAAGGTGTGGTTTATTATTCCGAAGTTGTGATTAGTGGAAATTAAATGTTTTCTAACATCACCAGACCAATGAGGTTATACGTTTTGTGTTACCTACGGCACAAGTCGCAACAATCCCTTGTGGCAGACCTAAAATAACTGATGCTCTATAGTGGACAAAATACGACATAATTCTAAAAACTGGAATCTTATCAACATTCAGATGACATTCTAACTTCCATCATGTTCCTTTCTGTTCTCCAGAACTCAACTGCCGCCATCTTGACTGCCGGCCTTATATTCCCTCACCCTGATCCTTAAGATAATTTTCACATTGACATTTAAATGTGCATTCAACATTCAACCAAATAATTTATTTGTCAGAAAAAGTGATGAACGACATTTATCTGTGACTGTCTGGAAGAGCTTAAGCAAAGAAAAAGTTTATGGCAATGTTGATTCTTTTTATGCTTGAGGTAGCCATTACGTCCAACTCATTTGATTGGATAATTTGGGTATAAAAAGTCACATGATCAGACTGAAGGTGTGGATAATCATTCCGAAGTTATGATCAGTGGAGATGAAATCTTTTCTAACATTAGCAGATCGACAAGGTTATACTTTTTGTGTTACCTACGGCACAAGTCACAACAATCCATTGTGGCAAACCTAAGATAACCGATGCTCTACAATGGAAAAATACCACATGATTCTAATAAAAAAACTGGAATCTTATCAGCATTCAGATGACATTCTAAGTTCCATCATGTTCATTTCTGTTCTCCAGAACTCAACAGCCGCCATCTTGACTGCCGGCCTTATATTCCCTCATTCCAGTGTCTAACCTTATTGATATGCAAATCACATCAAACCACATTCCCCTTTGACCCTTAAAGATCACCTCATAAACCTATAACCATGCTACTTTCACTTCCTAGCCCACTCATATATCGCTACACTAGCCCACTCAAATATTCCCGCTATTCTTGCTTCCTAGCCAACTAAGATATCCCTGCTAGTCTTGCTTCCAAGCCCACTAAAATATCGCGGCTAATCTAGCTTCCTAGCCTACTCAGATATCCCTGCTAGTCTCGCTTCCTAACTCACTCGGATATCCCTGCTAGTATTGCTCCCTAGCCCTCTCAGATATCCCTGCTCGTCTCACTTCCATGCTGACTAAGATATATGCCTGCTGGTCTCGCTTCCTATCCCACTCATATATTTCTGCTAGTCTTGCTTCCTAGGAAACTAAGATATCCCTGCTAGTAACACTTCCTAGTCCAATCAGAAATCACTGTTTTAATTACTTCATTTAAGAGCGACAATTTTTTAGCAAATGCAACCAAATTTCTTTTTAAATTTCTCATTTAAAAACGATGACTTTTTCTGTACAAGTCAACTGAATTGCATTGAAAGTTCTTATAACAGCAACGACTTTTTTTGTTCAAATACAACCAAATTTAAAATATGACCGAATTTCAGCATCACGCACTCGAATTGCCATTGTAAGTTCTATAGAATGTTTAATTTTCAAATTTTGACTTGCATGTGCAAATAAAAAAATTCTCTATAGTCCGACAAATAATCACAAGTCCGAGCTTTTAATGCATATTTCACTTCTCAATAGCATCATTTTTTCGAAAGTCCAGCTTTTGATTACGTATATAAAATCCACAGCATAACAAAGTTTTACTTTGACTTTTAAATGTGCATTTAACATTCAACCAAATATTTTTTAAATACGTTAGTTGTATGATGACAATAAAAAACCCAACAAATTTTCACTTTGACTTTTAAATGTGCATTTAATATTCAACCGAATATTTTTTTTAAATACGTTTGTTGTATGATGACAACAAAAAAATCCAACAAACTTTTATTTTGACTTTTAAATGTGCATTTAACATTCAACCGAATAATTTTTTAAATACATTTGTTGTATGATGACAAAAAAATCCAGCGCATTTTCACTTTGACTTTTAAATATGCATTTAATATTAATCCGAATAATTTATTAAATACGTTTGTTATATTATGGCAATAAAAAATCCAACGCATTTTCACTTTGACGTTTAAATTGTTTATTAAATGTGTATGTGAAAGTACAGAATAGTTAACAATATATAAACTCTAATTCCCAACAACGTAACAAACATATGTTTTGTTTATTAATTTGTTACGTGAAAGTACAGAATAGTTAACAACATGTAGACTATAATCTCCCAACAACGTAACAAACGTTTTGTTTATTAAAAATTATTGTAAGAAGCTGCAACCGATATGCTCCTCTTATACCACTATCAGCCGGTCAGTGAGGTGTATGAATGACTGACGTGTTATATTAAATCTCTTAAAGTGATCTCGGGAAAATGTAAAGATGGGCCAGTCTTTAGGAACTTTGTAACAAGAAAATCATACCTGAGATGTTGGATGTGCTGTGTGGCTCCTTCTTCTCCCAGGAAACGTCTTGACCTCTTCACCCTTGGTGACGTTCTGACTGGAATTTTCCTTCTTCATTTTCCGGACTGCTTTGTTGTTTCAATGAAGGCATTTATTGCAGACACAAGAAAAATGACACGCGACACAATTGTAATATATATGAAGCATAACTATTTTATTTTACAAAATATATTATACATAAACTTTTACAATTCAAAACTGGACAATATGCTTTTCAAACCTAACTAGTATTGAAGGAGGAGTCGTACAGGAAAGAGACAGAAAGATAGCAAGGGATTTCTTTGTATCTATATAGGGAAGGGATTTCTTTGTATCTATATACATATCAATATCTCTCTATATATATCTATATATATATATCAATATCAATATATATATATATATATGTATATCAATATATATATATGTATATCAATATATATATATATGCATATCAATATATATATATATATCAATGTTTCTTATTTTTTCACTATGATGAATATCAAATAGAATTCTAAGTGTAACTGTTTCTAAAGTATATGTTAAAAACACCTGTATCAACTCTTTCTGTGTCAAATTATAAAACATGCGATTATTTTCTTTTTTGTATCATATTAAGGTTTGAGTAAACAAGATTTGATAAAAAAACAATATATAAACGATGATACTAAAATATTGAAATTCATTTATTTCTGTTATTTACAGATGTTCCTGTTTGATGATTGTTATAGAAAATTATTGATATGAACGACAACACATATATGTATGCGAATATGTATATATATATCATTATATATTATTACATTTTCATTGATCAGTATGTTTTACTATAGAAAATTATTGATATGAAAGACAACACATATATGTATGCGAATACTACTATTCAAAATAATTATTGGAAATAGTGTAGAAAATCACACACACATTGAAGATAATATTCACATATGCGGTATATGTGCTTAATGTTCAAACGAATGAAAAGCTATAAACAAGATAATCACTAATCACAGAAAAGTATGCGGTATTTGAAAAGACAAGATTGTACAATATTCGATTCCATTAAATAGTTTATTCTTCTGAAGGAGAATATTTTCGAAATAATGCTCAAGTGAAATTCTGTAATATTCATAACAGAATACATAATATTGAACCGGGATAAAGTTTAGTAAAACATGCAAGTACACAGTGAGAAAAGGCCACATTCTTGTGAAGTGTGTGGATATTCTTGTTCTGTAAAATATTCTTTAGTGAGACATATTAGAACTCACACTGGAGAAAGCAAAAGAGAAAAGCCACATTCTTGTGAAGTGTGTGGATATTCTTTCTCTAGAAAATCAGATTTAGTGACTCATATGAGGACTCACACTGGGGAAAAGCCATATTCTTGTGAAGTGTGTGGATATTCTTGTTCTAGAAAATCAGATTTAGTGATACATATGAGAACTCACACTGGCGAAAAACCACATTCTTGTGAAGTGTGTGGGTATTGTTGTTCTCAAAAATATTCTTTAGTGAAACATATGAGAACTCACACTGGCGAAAAACCACATTCTTGTGAAATGTGTGGATATTCTTGTTCTGTAAAATCAGCATTAGTGACACATATGAGAACTCACACTGGGGAAAAGCCACATTCTTGTGAAGTGTGTGGATATGCTTGGTCTAGAAAATCAGATTTAGTGACACATATGAGAACTCACACAGGGGGAAAAACACATTCTTGTGAAGTGTGTGGCTATGCTTGTTCTATAAAATCATATTTAGTTGCACATATGAGAACTCACACTGGCGAAAAACCACATTCTTGTGAAGTGTGTGGGTATAGTTGTTCTCAAAAATCAGCATTAGTGACACATATGAGAACTCACACTGGGGAAAAGCCACATTCTTGTGAAGTGTGTGGATATGCTTGTTCTAGAAAATCACATTTAGTGACACATATGAGAACTCACACTGGAGAAAAACCACATTCTTGTGAAGTGTGTGGATATGCTTGTTCTCAAAAGTCACATTTAGTGACACATATGAGAACTCACACTGGAGAAATAAAAGAGAAATGGCAGAGCCAGAAATAACGCCAGATAAGATAAGATCAAAGCTGGCACGAGCTTCAAATCACAAGAAACCTGGCATCGACAACATATCTAACTTCTGGTTAAAACAGCTAACAGCATTGCATGATCATTATAGCAGATGTTTCACCAGAATGTTGAAAGCTTATGAAGCGACACCATCATGGCTATTAAAAGGCGATACAAGCTTAATAGTTAAAAGCACAGAAACCAAAAACCCTAGCAAATATCGCCCAATATGCTGCCTAACCACGACTTACAAGCTGTTCACTGGATTAATAGCTGACAGCATGTATGACCATCTTTCATCCGGTGATTATCTTGAGGAGGAACAAACAGGATGTAGGAAAAACTGCCTGGGCACCAAAGATCAATTGCTCATTAATAAGACCATTTTGGAAGATTGCAGGAAAAGAAAAATAAATCTAAATATGGCATGGATAGATTATCAGAAAGCATTTGATAGTGTACCCCATTCGTGGATACTAAAATGCCTTGAATTATATAAAATCCACCCGACCATACGAGAAATTTTAGCTGCCCAAATGAAGGAGTGGCAAACATCAATTACCTTAAACCATAACGGGGGAAGGATATCCATCCCAAATATAAGAATAAAAAAAGGAATCTTCCAAGGAGACAGTTTATCTCCTCTACTATTTTGCCTGTCAATTGATCCTCTAAGTAAGCTTCTAAAGAACTACCAAGGTGCTTATAATCTAAGCTACAGCCGCCAAAGAGAATCCTCCAAGTTAATAAACCATTTATTTTTCATGGATGATCTTAAGCTTTATGCTAGCTCGGATAAGGATTTAGATAATCTACTGAAAATTGTCCACACTTTTTCTAATGACATCAAAATGAAGCTCGGACTGGATAAGTGTGCTATGTGTACTCTGAAAGCTGGCAAGAAGGTATCTACTGAAAATATACAGCACGATGAAAATAGTGTAATCAGAGAACTGGATGAACAGGAAACATACAAATACCTCGGCATTGATGAAAATGAGTCCATCCAGCATTCAAAGATGAGAGAGAAACTAAGCCAAGAATATTTACGCCGGGTAAGAAAAATCTGCAAAACTGAAATCACAAACAAGAACAAAATTACGGCAATTAACCAACTTGCCATGCCAGTACTAACATATAGTTTTGGCATTATTGACTGGCCTCAGAAAGACATAAATTGGCTTGACACAAAGACAAGGAAAATGCTAACCTTGTACCGAGTTATTTATCGAAATCAGTGCATGCCTCGTTTGTACCTACCCAGGCGAGAAGGAGGTATGGGGCTCTCGGAAGTCAATCATCAACACAGAGCCACAATCGTCAGCATAGGTCAGTACATAATAAGTTCCTGTAACCCCAAGCTTATGAAAATTAAAGACCATTATCAGAATCGAGCAAGTAGTACAACATCTATAACACAACTTGCCACTCATTTTGGAAAAGATTGCCTTACAAATGATACTGAGAACCCAAACAAGCCTGCCACTGACATAGCCCAGAAAAGTCGGAAAAATACACTAGCCACTTCCATAGTGTTAAAACAGAAGAATGGACCAACCATAAACGGGCAAAATACCTACCGACTGAACTATCCCAAGAATATATTGATAGGGATGGTTTCCTGGACTGGCTCAAAAGAGGATCCCTCCATTACGACCAAGAGAGGTTTATATTGGCTGCACAAGACCAGGGCCTCATGACGAACGCCTTCAAAAAGATGTGTGGTCTAAGCAACAATAATAAATGCAGGTTCTGTAGCACTGAGGTTGAGAGTGTGGGCCACCTGATTTCTGGTTGCAAAGTCCTACTTGGAGACGGTTATTATACAGATCGCCATAACGAAGTTTGCAAATACCTTCACTGGAAGATATGTAAGAAACTCAACATTCAGTGTAGTAAAAACTCATGGGAACATACACCCGAACGAACAGTTGGGAATGACAACTACACTATTCACTATGACTACATAATCCCTACTGCTACATATCTTGAAAATGCAGCTGTTAAACCAGATATAGTGATTTGGGACAGAGCAAACAAAAAAGCGACCGTAATAGAGGTCAGTGTACCCAATGATACAGGGCTTAACATAGTTGAGAGGGAAAAGATTACAAAGTATCAAGGACTTATGTATGATATGAAACGAAATTGGAAATTAAAAGACGTTTCAATTATACCAGTCATCAAAGGAGCAACTGGGCTTATGAAAAAGAACTTTAAAAAGTACATAGCAAGCATACCCGGTGAACCAAGTGCAAGTGAAATACAAACGATTGCACTG
>NC_136527.1:155112999-155155499 GCF_053919585.1 Euprymna scolopes | reverse complement strand
ATCCGTATATTTATATCAGATCTACCTCTACGTTCCATGTTAAAAAAGATGTGTCCTCTATAGTATCAGACCTGACGGAATAGTTAATTGTAGGTATAGACCGTTTCATACCCTCGAAAAAAACCCAAAGAAAAACCTAATAGCCAGCTGTGGTTCTCTCCAGCATGTGCTGCTGCCATTGTGTACAGAAATCACTTTTTCCATTGCTTCTAACGTAATAGATGTACTGAGACTAATGCCACTTTCAGGACTGCTAGCAACCACTGTAAAACAGTAATAAAGAACGCAAGAGAGTTGTATGCTCAGTCCGTCAAGTCCAAAGTAGATGGGCAGCGGCGTTGTATGACCTTCACCTTCACTGAGGTGCACGACTTATATGACCTTCACCGAGGTGCGCGACTTGACACAAAAAACAACTTCTTAATCAACTGCTTACACACGCGTCACTGTAACGTCGAATGACAACAACAACAACCTTCTAACTCGACCTGCCTTTTATACCACTCCCTCCATCCCTCCTCTTGCACATGTGCCCGGAGATTCCTGACAACCTCGAGACTTCCGCTTATAAAAACCCAAGTTTTGTTGTCGCGCATGCCTACACAAGGCACAAACACGTTGGTGTTTGTTTTTGTTGGTAAGTACTACACTCCCCCCTGATCTGATGATCACATAGAGTGCACTCCGGAAGTAGCCTCTTAGTTCGCTGGCTTCTGAGAAGGGTGGTATTTACAATCTCGGATTCAGGTTCTGGTCCTGGGTATGCTTTTGGTTCTGGTTCTGATCCTGCCTGATCAGACGAACTACAATACCACTCTCTTGCTCGGTGACCTCACTTAGCAGCTCATCATCTGATGATTCATCGCTCTCTGTAGTTGTGGGATGTACTTCAGTAGCTGGGCGAAGATCGCGCACATGGCGTGGGGTTACATCAACAAGGACCGACTGCTGGCTGACCACTCCAGATATTTGTCCTCGCTTGAACTTGGTGGTGCACCGGTTTCCAGGGGGACTTACTCAAACTGGATCCCCTACCTTGTATTTGTCATGACTCTCCTCGTCGATTGGCTGGACAGTGTCAATGCCCTTTATCCTAACACGGTATGTGTGTATGGCATTGGCCGGTACTGTTGTTAGTGTCTTCCCATCCTTTGGTGTGATGTTATACCAATACGTGGCCTCCGTAATGGTGCATTGCTTTCTGGCAGCAATTCTCTTGATGCTGCGATGGCTCCTCTTAGCAATGCCATTCCCTGATGTCACATGAGCACATCGCAGTCGTAGTCGGACACCCCACTCACTCTACAACTGCCGAACTTGGTGGCTACAAAAAGGAACATCGTTGTCCGCCAATATCTCTTCCGGCGCACCTCGCTCAGAAAAGATAGATGATAGTTGGCAGACAACATTCGCTGAGTCCTGCCTGGTCATTTGCCGCCACACCGCAAAACGAGTGGGTCCACAGTCGATAAGGGTTAGAAAGGGCTTACCACTGTAATGGGTAATTATCCATCGCTAATTGTTGCCACACATGCTCAACTTCCAATCGCCCCTTCTGTCATTGCTCAGGTGCAGGATCGATAGACTGGCATGCCTCACAGTGCTTGATGATCTGCCTGATATCCGCCCTTGTCACTGCTGGGTCCACACGCCTTGCAAAATACAAAGTTCTTTTGATACCTGGATGTCCACTAAGCACATGAATTCTTTGTATTTGGCATGAGCTAATCGTGCCAACTGTGCAAGATCGAGCAGCGAACTCCACGCCTGTCTTCACAGCTTCATACCATTTGTGAGGCACACGGGTTAGTTGGTCTGCACGATTACAGTGTGATGCCACGAGCGTTACACTCACCGACAGGTCATACTCCGATACCAAACTCTTCAGGGTGTTTAGCCTCTGCCGGATTAAAATCTCACTGGCTGCCTTAGTGCGGACGCTCGTTCGTCTAGAAAGAGTGTCGGACACCCAGTGGTAGACGCAGAGAGAATCCGTGTACAAGTGCAACTTCTTTGACTGACATTCCAGTGCTAGACTTAAACCTTCACAACAGCATCCAGTTCCACCAGGTTGATGCGTTGAGCATCATTCACGGGTCGCAGCCAGCACGTGTCTTCAATTACATTTCCACGTTGCTCCAATAACACTCCCAATGCCAAAGAACTAGCGTCAACCCACACATTCACAGTGTCCCCATCGACACACCATGCTCCACGGGCAGGGTCCTCCTTATTAACTCTCTCTAGGGTTTCTGTCGTCATCAGAGTTTGAAGAGAATCATCAGATACATCATCCCAACCTGTAGCTACTAAACTTGCCCTGCGTTTGATGACGCCCACAGCTGCTGGGAGCAAGCCACACGCTGGTAAGTGATCAATAAGTTTCCCACACAAGGAAAAATAGTCCACCACGTAATAACATCAGGGATGTTTGGAATCTCACTGCCACACCTCCATCGTAAGGTACCGTCTTTCCCGCAAACGTCCAATCCTAATACCCGTGCTCCATCCCTCAGACGTTCGGGATCCTTGCACTCCAACCCGAATTGAGCTAATTTTTCTCTGATGTGCGACGCAGATTGTACGTCTTCATTGACGTACACATCGTCAATATATGCCGATGTTGCGTCCTCAGTGGTCTGTTCCTGGGACAACACTGCATTTACGATGGTCTTCATGATTTGCGGTGCCACATTCAGCCCAAAGCCAAGTCGAGTAAGGCAGTATATCTGACCCCGGAACCACACTGTCTGGAACGGCCACAATATCTCATCCACTCGCACCTGCAAATAAGCCTTCCGCAAGTCTACTATAGACACATTGGAGCCCTTCTGGGGCCATTCTCTCAGCTTGCTAGTGCACACGTCTGCATCGGCAGTGTACGTCTCAATGTATCTATTGAGTTCACGATAGTCCAGCACCGGACGAACATTTGATTTGTTATGCTGGACTACCGCCATTAAGGGAATCAGACCCTTGGGTGGTCCCAGCTTATGGGGGGTAGGGGATCAGCCATCCATCCTGGATACATGACTCAAGTTCCTTCTCGTATTCATTACGGGCCTTGTCGGGTATCGAGTACTCTGCAATGCTATTCTTGAGTTCGGTTGGCGCCCTTCCTTCTGTCCACTTCCAAGATGCAGTCCATGCTTTTTGGTGAGGGTCGTAGTCCACCTTAAAATCAGGCCGATCAATGTGAACTGCAGCACACACTGGGGTTTCCAAAAATCGCAGTCCCATCTCTTCCGATAACCACTCCCCCCAGTGCCCTCATAGCATCATATCCCAACAGTACATCGAATCCCAGCAAATCCCCTCGCATCACCAGCACATTAATGTCTGTGGCCACACCAGAGTCTGTGTGGACTTTAACAGTTCCGGCTCCACAGCAAGCTTGCGTATTGCCACCTATTGTGGTTACTTTGATGTTCTGCTTTGTCAAGTTTCGGCACAACTTGGCACTCACGATGGTGTGTGAGCACCCGGAGTCGAGAAGAGCTGAACAAGGCACTTGGTCCATGTACACATTTATTGTCGGTTGCGCCTCAATTAAATCTTGTCCAGGGAACAGGGCGACGCTGACGTCCTGCCCCCTGATGCATTTCCCGCACAATTTTGGGATAAATGTCCATAACTACCACATTGGAAACAGCGCGGGCGCCCCCGCCCCTTGTTAGTACAATTTCTTGCGATATGGCCTCGCTGGCCACAGCAGAAACATCTCCCATTGGTCGTGGGTCTCAAACTGGGACTCTTTTCAGCATTAGTCTTGGCTGCCTGTGCCATCATTACAACCGGTTCCCTCAGGTCCTCCTCATCTCTGATAATGGCTCGAGCGCGTTCTAACAAATGTTGCATGGGCGTTACAGATACGCTGGTGGAAGCCCTCAACAGTTGCTTAACATGGGTGGGAAGGCCGGCCACAAACGCATACGCCAGTGTTTGCTCTGACACTCCATTGCCAAATAGAACTGTAAGTTTCTTCAGCTCCGCAAAGAAGACGTCCACGGTTTCTCCTGGCATGAGCTTCCTAGAGGCAAATATTTCGTAGGCCGTGCAGGGGTCCATGGCAAATGCCTTGTATAAAGCATTTTTATACAGGTAACATCAGCCTTCTCCACGGCACTAAGTTGCTGATATACACTTAGGGTGCCTCCAGCCAATCTCAGGGGAATTACGGTATGCATCCCCTTTACTTCACAGAGGTTGCAGGTCAGCTCAACCCTTTCGACCCAGTCGACAACAGAAGTGGATCCGTCGAATTCGGGTATCAGTTTTAAATCAAACTTTGCCACGGCCATAGTTGTCCAGGAAAAGAGACAGAACGAAATAGCCGAAATAGCTTATGACCTTCACCTTCACCGAGGTGCACGACTTATATGATCTTCACCGAGGTGCGCGACTTGACACACAAAAAAACAGCCTCCTAATCACCTGCTAATGCACGCGTCACTGTAACGTCCAATGACAACAACAACAACCTTCTCACTCGACCTGCCTTTTATACCACTATCTCAATCCCTTCTCTTGCGCATGCGCCTGTAGATTCAATGTGAGTTCTTATATGTGACACTAACGATTAGCATATGTAGTAAAAGGATTTTCCAGAACAAGAATATTCACACATTTCAAAAGAATGTGGCTTTTCTCTTTTTTTCAGTAAGTTTTTGGAGCGAACACTTGATTCCATTATGATTCAAATTTTATACTCGCAAGTTGTATTTTTTTACAGCTCGGTCCACCAGCGATTGCTACTAATTATGACTGACGATTCGTTTTTATTTTTATCACTTGCTCGTATCAAAACCGGTATAAAGATTATTTTTTCAGAGACCATCTCGGTTTTAGATCGTTTTTAGTCCTCATATGTTATCTTTCCCGTTCAACTCTAATAAGGCCAAAGTAATTTGGGACTGCGACATCGATAATGAATGCAGTTCTTTCAGGCCTGTTCCATATTACAATGTCTGATTTGCTTCTATAATTACTGGAATGATAGAAATCTTCCCAAGATTACAGGTTTTTTGTCATACATGGAACCTTGGTATTTCATAATTTTTTCTATCTCAGCTCTATTTAACCAGGCATCATCAGAGACACGGACTTCTGATAAGGTTGCTTCATTTTCCTTTTTATCCCAAATAACTGACAGTTTTACCCTAGTGTGAGTTCTCATAGAGTTCATCTGATTTTACAGAACAAGAATTTCCACACAGAAGAGAAATATGTGATCTCTCATATGCGCCACTAAAGATGATTCTTCCAAACAAGAATGTGCACATACTTAAAAAGTATGTGGCTTTCCTCAAGCGTGCATTCTCATATGTGCTGCTAAATAATATTTACAGAAGATCAAAAATATAAATATTTATTTTTTATAGAAGAATGCCCCCCATTTCACATTTCATTTCACAAGAATATTGCTCTTCCCACGTGTCAGTTCGCATAACTGTGATTTTCTTAAAACACTTTACAAGAATGCGATTTTTCCTAATGTGAGTTCTCATTTGTGCCACTAAGGATAATTGATTAGAAATGAATATCCAGACATTTCACCAGTGGCATCATATTTGAATTTACACAATAGGAATATGATTTTTCAAAACAATCAATACAATGTGAGTTCTCATATCTTTTACTAAAAATGATTTTCTAGAACAAGAAAATCCACAAATTTCACAAGTATGTGGCTTTTCCCCAGTGTGAGTTCTCATATGGTTCACTAATTTTGATTTTCTCATGTTTTACTAAAGATGTAGTATATATTTCATTTTGGTCTTATAGACAAGAATGTATCTAGTCTGGGATGAGTATCCAGCATCGTGCATTTACTTGAGGTAACATCATTTGGAGAAGGTGGAAAAGCAAACGTGGGTAAGCCATAGTGAAAAGATCTCATTTGGGCAGTGAATACTATGTGATTTGGAATATTAATTAGGGTTTTTCTAGGAAAAGTATCCTCATGCCAGGTTGTTCTGGCAAACTCCTGCACAGAGAGACCTTAGAGACTCGAGGATAGTGTCTAATAGGCATTCAAGTTCTCTCCTCATATATTTCCCTAAACTTGATCTTAGAAAAAAGGAATATGCACACACTTCAGAAGAATGTAGCATTCCCCCTGTTTGACTTCCATTATGGTTCACTAATGTGGATTTTCTAGAACAAGAAAATCCGCACACTTCACAAGTATGTGGATTTTCACCAGTGTGATCGCTCATATGTATCTTTAACCGTGACTTTTGAGAACAAGTATACTCACACACTTCACAAAAATGTGACTTTCAGCAAGTGTGGATTCTCACATGTGGTTATAGGTTAGATTTAGCAGAAAAAGAATGTCCACACACCAAGAACATGGTTTTCCATAGCATGAGTTCTCATATGTTTCACTAAATTTGATTTTTTTAGAACAAGAATACACACAAACTTCACAAGGATATATGTTTTCCCTTTTTTTGTATTTTACTTCAGTAAGTTTTAAGAGATCAAGGGGCTCCTTCCTGGAGCTAACACTTGATTCCGTTATGATTTAAATTTATATCCGAGGGCTCTTTTAAGAATAGATACTGTTCCCTTTATGGCTGCTATCTATATTTCATTACAGCTTGGTCTTCCAGGGATTGCTTCTAAGTATTTATGAATATTTTTTTTATTAGGCCAGTTGCTCCTATCACAACCGGTATAATGTTTATTTCTTTCAGAGACCATGTCCTTTTTAGATCATTTTTTAAGTCCTGATATTTTGTTATCTTTTCCCGTTCAGCTCTGTTAAGGCCAAAATCATTTGGGACTGTGACATCGACAATGAGCGCAGTTCTTTCAGGCTTGTTCCATATTACAATATATGGTTTGATGGCCTTGTCTTTTATGTATCTGCCTGCCTGTATGTCTTTGTCATAGAACATGGTGGTGGTTCATGTTCCCAGATGTTTGTTGCTCTGTCTAGTTTCATCTCTCCACAGATCTTGCGGTTAGTTTGAGTGCATATATGCATTCGAACAACTTTATATTCTATTAATAATAGAAACAGAAAACTTGTGGGGATTAATGAGAATTGGCTGCTGATCGGAAAATAGGGAACTTCCGGTGAGAAAAAGGAAATTTTGCTTTTGGCGCGCTTCTGGAGTTTGGAGAGAAGAGAAGGACGACTGATTTCTATGCGGCCGGAGGAGCCCCGAAAAAGGGATGACAGTCAAAATTTGGACGAACCTCAGATAACCGAGTATGAACAACCTGTTCAGCAAACAAGCAATAAGGACACTGTAGGTTACAAAAGCCAAAAAGACGCACTGGCCTCACGTTTTGGTCTGAACGCCTTAAATGACTAAACACTGCCTAATTCACACAAACCAAAAAAAGAAGACACCGAAGTAAATTCAAACCCACTTTGTTCCCACCTAAACCGCTAAGTATAACCTAATGAACATTCTTTTTATTGATTTTCCCCCATGTTGACTCGCACACATTCACGAACATTCTTTTCTGCCACGAATAAAAAGTTTCTCTACATACCTCCCACTAATAAAATTGTTTTTTTTTTACCCTTAAAATATAATGTCTGTTTTATTTATTTCTATGAAGTCAGATAATTAACACAAACCTGATAAATCCACCACTTCTATAACCCATAAACTACAGTAGTATATTAAAATCTTATTCAATCTTGTTTAAGTGTGAATCTTATAAAATCGTAACTCAGTTAATTTATTGACAGTCGCATGAGGTTCACCGACAGTTCGGACTCAATTCTTTTCATTTCTAACCCCTACTAAAAGCAGCTGGATTTTCCATGTAGAAAATATTAAAATTTTATCAATTTTATCTTCAGTTGATCAAACAATAACTAAAATATAGAATAACAACAGATTTTATGAGAAAGTTTCTATACAATACGTTAAATAATTTGATTAAGAATAGGCAAAGACACTCAACATATGGTTTATTTTCACAGTTTTGATACAGTTGGTTTTGAAAAGATTTTCTAATTTTTAATATTTGTATAAATTAGGACAACAATTATATTACTTTCTTATTTACTGTTTTTAAGTCATTTTGGGATATAGTTTCTCTGTAGCACTTGATTTTCTATGAATTTATATCTGAACGATGTTGTAGCCGCTAAAACTTTCTCGTCATGTTAAACACATGCTGTTAAATAAAAATTGTCATAATAGTCTATATTAGTTAAATGATATTTAAGGCATTTTTCAATCTTATCATTTAATTTCCGACGCCCAAACATTACACACAATAGAACACGTGATTAACTCTGTTGATAGTTGAATGGCTCAGCTTGTGTGTGGCGGTTGATAATCTTGTAAAACAACAATTAGTTATTGATAATCTTGTAAAGCAACAATTGGTTGTTGATAATCTTGTAAAGAAACAATTGGTTGTTGATAATCTTGTAAAGCAAAAATTGGTTGTTGATAATCTTGTAAAGCAACAATTGGTTGTTGATAATCTTGTAAAGCAACAATTGGTTGTTGATAATCTTGTAAAGCAACAATTAGTTATTGATAATCTTGTAAAGAAACAATTGGTTGTTGATAATCTTGTAAAGCAACAATTGGTTGTTGATAATCTTGTAAAGCAAAAATTAACTGTTGATAAAATTGTAAAGCAACAATTAACTGTTGATAATCTTGTAAAGCAACAATTGGTTGTTGATAATCTTGTAAAGCAACAATTGGTTGTTGATAATCTTGTAAAGCAAAAATTAACTGTTGATAAAATTGTAAAGCAACAATTAACTGTTGATAATCTTGTAAAGCAATAATAGGTTGTTGATAATCTTGTAAAGCAATAATAGGTTGTTGATAATCTTGTAAAGCAACAATTGATTGTTGATAATTTTGTAAAGCAACAATTGGTTGTTGATAATCTTGTAAAGCAAAAATTAACTGTTGATAAAATTGTAAAGCAACAATTAACTGTTGATAATCTTGTAAAGCAACAATTAACTGTTGATAATCTTGTAAAGCAACAATTGGTTGTTGATAATCTTGTAAAGCAAAAATTAACTGTTGATAAAATTGTAAAGCAACAATTAACTGTTGATAATCTTGTAAAGCAACAATTGGTTGTTGATAATCTTGTAAAACAACAATTGGTTGTTGATAATCTTGTAAAGCAACAATTGGTTGTTGATAATCTTGTAAAGCAACAATTGGTTGTTGATAATTTTGTAAAGCAACAATTGGTTGTTGATAATTTTGTAAAGCGACAATTGGATGTGGATAATCTTGTAAAGCAATAATAGGTTGTTGATAATCTTGTAAAGCAACAATTGATTGTTGATAATTTTGTAAAGCGACAATTGGCTGTTGATAATTTTTATACAATATGTTAAATATTTTTTTTATTTAGTATAGGCAAAGACTATTTATTTTCAAAGTTTTCATACAATTGGTTTTTAATATTTGTAAAAATTATGACAAGAATTCTATTACTTTCTTGTTTACTGTTTTTAAGTCCTTTCAGGATATAATTTCTCTGTAGCACTTGATCTTCTATGAATTTATATCTGAACGATCTTTTAGCCGCCAAAACTTTCTCGTCATGTAAAACACGTTAAATACAAATTGTCATAATATTCTATACTAGTTGTACCCTGCCACGCGTTGCTGTGTCTCAATTTGGTGTAATGGAAAAGTCTAATAAAAAGAGAAAATGCATGTTTCTTATATTTTTAGTACAGCAATTCACTCCAAAAAGTGAAAAATGTAAAAAAAAAAAGTTGTACTCTTGCAGAATTGGATCCGGATCCTCGGGAGTTTCTGTCCAGCATGGCTTAAACTCGACCAACAATCAGTGGATTAAGCCGAATGTTGCTAAAATGTGGAACCACTAAATCGAGTTTTGTATTTTGTTATTTGTATTAAAAAATGTGAGTTTTTTAATAAGTATTTGGGTGAAGGGGGCGTTAAAATACACAGATTCGATAAAGTTGTCCAAAAAACAAATAAATGTAAGCAAAGAGAAGGTAAGTTACGTATCTACCTAATGGTCGTATTTTTTATTGATTTTATTTAATGTAAAATGTTTAATCATCTCGAAAAACACAGTGTTTATCGATGTATGTGAAATAGACAAATATTGTGGACTCTGTTGAATATGTAAAGTTTGGGAAAAAAAGTTTAAAACTATATAAAACAGTGTCAGAAACCCATTGAATATATGTTACCTTGACATAGGCTGACATATTCGGTTAGTTTCTGACAGTATTTTGTATAGATTTTTAGTTTGAACTCACTTTCCCGAACTTAACATAATCAACAGTGTCGGCCACTATTGTATTTTTCAAATATACCGAGAAACACTGCTTTTTAAGCAGACTAAACGGTACATTAAATAAAAGTTTTCATTTATCAGAATATTTGAAAAATACAAATGGCGGCAGACTGTGTGTTCGGTGATTATTCAACATTAATTTGTACAGGTTGTAAGCATTCTGGCTTTTATAAAGTAGCAGTTTCTTTTGAAAGAGTACAGGAAATGATACACATTTTGTTAATCAATCTAAGTGATGAATTCCTTGCTTTGTCCGATTACCTCCAATAATTGTCATGTTAATCAGCAACTGGCGCTTAATGTCTAAACTAACTAGTTAGAAAACTACTGACACCTGAAAGTATCCTGTACCTTTATAAGGCCACCATTCACCCATGTATGGAGTACTGTTGTCACATTTAGGCTGTGCAACTGCTGCTAGTCTCTCGCTTCTAGACAAGGTTCAAAAGAGAGTCGCCAATCTGATAGGCCCTGAACTGACATCTAAGCTTCAGTCTCTGTCCCATCGACGAAACGTTGCATTCCTCTGCCTGTTCTACAAGTGTTTTAATGGTGAATGCCTTGACGAACTGGAGACACTTGTGTCCCCACGACGTAGACACCCTCGACAAACCCGACAGGCAGCTAAATCCCACCTCCACACAGCAGAGATCCCTAGATGTAAAATATATTTCTACTCTAGTAGTTTCTTCCTCAGAACCGCTAGAATCTGGAATTCCATTCCAGGTTCCTGCTTCCCCAACTGTACTGACATGCAGAAGTTCAAGTGTAACATGAACCGAGATCTTGCTGCCCAAATCCCTACATAGTGCCCCAGTAGTTGCTTTGCCCTTCAAAAACTGTAATGTTAATCAGCAACTGTAATGTTAATCAGCAAAGTAGTTGCTTTGTCCTTCAAAAACTGTAATGTTAATCAGCAACTGGTGCTTGATGTGTAAACACTCCATGTATTTTACTTCATAAAGAATTGTTCATGGATGTCAGGGAAGAGCGTGTGTGTGTTAGTGAGAGAGCCACAAAATGCACAGTGTGTGGCAGTGAGGAAGTAGATTGATCTGTATTGTTATAAATTTTAGTATCTGACTCGTTGTTGCTATGTAGTTCGTATAACATTTTACCAGACATTACTTCTGTGGCTTCCTTACTAATTAACAATCTGGTTATACAGTTTTAATTTTGTTATGTAATGAGATTTGTTTCTGAAGACAAATAAATATTACATAAACTATTTTTATATTCCTGGCGTTACTTATGCTTTATTTCATGTTTGTGAGTTTTATCTGACATCAAGACTTTTGATCATTTTTATATCATGTGTTAAATTCTCACTGGTAATCAATGGAAACCAAAATTTGAATTTTCTGTGACTAGGGTTGCTGGGTTGTCATATTCTTCTATTGTGTTATCCAGTGTGTTACCACTGAAATTTTCGCCAAGCTTTGCAGTTGACGTCCGCAGACATTTGGTGTGACGTTCATTCACCATTTTTATTTTGGGGTCAGAAGAATATTTGATATATTGGCCTATGCTTACCATTGAAGCTTGGTATGCGTGGGTAATTGCAGTGAGGCCTAAACCACCTTCTCTCCGTGGTAAGTACAGCCTGCCCATGCACTGATGACTTCAAGGGCCAGTATTTTCCGAGTTTTTACGTAAAGGTTATTGATGCAGTTCTATGGCTAAGTGATTATGCCAAATCCATAAGAGACAAAGGGTTAGGGTTAGGGTTAATTGATTGATGGCAGTAATTTTGTTTTTTGTTGATAATTCTGATGAGAGGATTTTTTTAAGTCGTGGAACTTTTTCTCTCATCTTCCATGTTCAATTCTCCTCTACTCTTAGGTATTTATAGACAGCATTTTCTTCAAGCCAATGTCAAGATTAAGATGTTCTGATGCTGTCTTTCTTCCTTTCCTTATGGTGCACTTAGCGCATTTGTCGAATCCAACGTCTATGCAGATGTCCTCTGTATAATTTTTAACAATGTCTATCAGAGAGACAAGTTGGTTCTCGGATTCTGCATAGAGGTTCAAATCATCCATAAAAAGTAAATGTTTCCAGGACTAGAATTTGACTGATATGTTGGACTGTCCAACTTAATGTTGTTACTTGTGGCAACATACCTAGGAGAAGGTGCATCGTTATTTTCCTCATCTGACCGAGTGCCTAACCAAGCTGAGGGGATCTTTTTATCCTGGGCTACATCCTGCCAGTTTGTTGATTTAGTTTTTTTTTTCATTTTCATTTAAATTCGAATATTTAGTCAGGGTTTACTTCAAATTAAAAGTGTCCTCATACCAGAGTTCACGGGAAACCCCTGTACACAGAAACTGCAACCGAGGATGGTGTCTAGTAGGCATTCAATTCTTCCCAGTATGAGTTCTCATATGTCTCACTAATGCCGAATTTTGAGAACAAGAATATCCACACACTTCACAAGAATGTGGCTTTTCCCCAGAGTGATTTCGCATATGTATCACTAACGATGATTTTTCAGAACAAGAATATCCACACACTTCACAAGAGTGTGGCTTTTCCCCAGTGTGAGTTCTCATATGTCTCACTAATGCTGAATTTTCAGTAAAAGAATATTTACAGACTTCACAAAAATGTGGCTTTTCCCCAGTATGAATTCTCACATGTGAAACTAAGTTTACTTTTTGAGAAAAAGAATATCCACAAACTTCACAAGAATATGGCTTTTCCCCGGTATGAGTTCTCATATGTATCACTAAGTTTGATTTTTGAGAAAAAGAATATCCACACACTTCACAAGAATATGGCTTTTCCGCAGTGTGAGTTCTCATATGTCTCACTAATTTTGATTTTTCAGTAAAAGAATATCCACACACTTCACAAGAATGTGGTTTTTCGTTAGTGTGAGTTCTCATATGTATCACTAAATGTGATTTTTGAGAAAAAGAACATTCACACACTTCACAAGAATGTGGCTTTTCCCCAGTGTGAGTTCTCATATGTATCACTAACTTAGATTTTCGAGAAAAAGAATATCCACACACTTCACAAGAATGTGGCTTTTCCCTAATGTGTCTATTCATATTTAAATGAAATTGCTCCTGGAGCAAGATTTTCACTACCAAGTTATTAACAATATGTCATTTTATCCTGACTTTTTCAGTTTTAATCTGGAGTTGTTTATGCGAGTTAGATTTTATGCTAACAAATTTCCATTTGTATCACTTAATTTTTTGATAAGAGATATTTTGTAGAGTAAAAGTTTAAATATTAAATAAATTACTCTTCACACATATATGTCTAATAAAGTTGTGTGCAGACGTTTTTGTTGTCTGCCATATAAGGAAATAATTGTGTATAGAATAATGTTTAAGGAGAAAGATGGTCCCTTAATATCCATTAAAACGTTCAAGCAGAAACATCTGCAAATAAAAAAAATAATATTTTAATATCATTGAAGCAGGAACATCTGCAAGTAAAAAATAAATGAACTATTTTTGTATCATTGTTTATTTCAATCGTACCAACAAAACAAGAAACATAACTTTATAAAACATTTAAAAATCACAGAAATAAACACTTGATTCACATTCATATTGTTTAAATGTAAAATACTCTTCATAGTATTTGGTAATAGATAAAGAAATTCTGCAATTAATGAAGTAAAATAAACAATAATGTAGTAATAATTTGCAGGAACAATACGCACACAACTACTATAGTTGCTACTGATAATAATAAAAATATATTGCTAACAATAGAAATATAATAAATTCATAATACAGAAAAAGTTAATTTAAATACTCAGTAAATTTAAGTTAATAATACAAATCAATATATAATCTAGTTACTTAGCAATGGATATTAATATGATCTTTTAAAATAACTTTCGTTTTAAGTCATATGTGTGGAAATATAGCCACTTATAATGTGTTTGATATTAAACTGGATATTTTCATAATATCACATATTTGTTAATGCTAAGAATAGCGAATTTCACGCAAAAGAATTAGCTTCTTATTTTTTATACTTTTCTTTTTAGAATTCCACAGATCTTTTTCATTCAACAAATTATTTCATCCAACGTTTTTGAATGCATTATTATCATTCCCATATTTTATTATACAAATGATATACACAGTTTTAATAATCGATTATCAGAATTTTATTTTTTAATTAACGTCTGATAATAAATATTTGCAACAATACACAATACATATTTGCAACAATACACAATACATATTTGCAACAATACAAAATACATATTTGCAACAATACACAATACATATTTGCAACAATACACAATACATATTTACAGATTCGTATATTTGTATACGAAAAAAGCTACCGAAAGTTGTGAATTCGTTACCTTACCTAACATTACAGAATTGATATTTTTTTATTAAAATATATATATATTTTTTGAAATTCAACAAATTTTTATTAGCATTCAACAAATTATTTCATCCACATTTTTAGCGTATTTTTATTATTCATATATTTTTAGTTTCTTTGTGATTTTTTATCCTAATTATTTTCACCTAATAGTATAAATTATTAAAATGTATTAATGTTGAAAGCTTAATATAGATTCAAATATGGCCTGCAAAATGAGTCTATTCAACTCATGGTCTACGAACTAAACTTCTTTCTTTCTTCTGCATATTAATGTTGAATTTCGCCTTTAAATTACCTTTCCTTTATTTTACTGAATTTTGGATTTTTATGTCTTTTAAACCTTTTGAATTCTGCTTTAAAATTAGGTTTCCTTTACTTTTTTTTTACTGGATATTGGATTTTTATGTTTAATCCACCTTAAAATTAGGTTTCCATTTAACCAAGAAAACAGTGAAGATTTTCTTCATTGATGAACTCATAACAAGTCTGATGATTTGTTTGGTTTATACAATGAAACACGTGTAAGTGCAATCATTTTCATTGAGTTTAATAAACCTTTGCAATTTTAAGATATGTTTATTGACTATATACATTATAATAATATTCTTTTTTAAGGCGTGTGTGTGACAATGTTAATGACATACTTGTAATTGTTATAATAAAAGAAATATATCTACGTTCATCAGAAAACGTTTGTTTCTGCCTTCCTAAAGCACATTCATTATCCGTAAATTTATCAAAACTATCAACACTTTCTTGAAAGGAAATTATTTAATGCTGAAATCGTAACTAATTCTACAGTAAAATCTATACATTTATGTTTTATTAGTTATTTCTTGTTTTTCAAATTAAAGCATATTATTCAAATTTATAGATTGTTTAATGACATCCGTTTATTGCTAATTCATTTGAACATAGAAATTCTTGTTACTACATGTGTTTAACTTATCAGCGATTTTATATTTAATCTCTACCTATTGATTAAAAAATAATTTTTAATACAAAATTAACATAATAAAATTGTTATTAAATAATTTTTAATAAACACTCCACATAGAAAGGTCATTACAAAGCCTGCTTAAAGGAAAGTGCAGTTTCTCAACCGTGCTAAAAGATTCGTATCATATACATATACAAAGCTAGGATTACCATATGTATTGTGTATTTTTCCGAATATGAATTGTGTATTGTTGCAAATATTACTGTGCATTGTTGCAAATATGTATTGTGTATTGTTGCAAATATGTATTGTGTACTGTTGCAAATATGTATTGTGTATTGTTGCAAATATGAATTGTGTATTGTTGTAAATATATATTGTGTATTATTGCAACTATGAATTGTGTATTGTTGCAAATATATATTGTGTATTGTTGCAAATATGAATTGTGTATTGTTGCAAATATGTTTTGTGTATTGTTGCAAATATATATTGTGTATTGTTGCAAATATGAATTGTGTATTGTTGCAAATATATATTGTGTATTGTTGCAAATATGAATTGTGTATTGTTGCAAATATATATTGCGTATTGTTGCAAATATGACTTGTGTATTGTTGCAAATATATATTGTGTATTGTTGAAAATATGAATTGTGTATTGTTGCAAATTTATATTGTGCATTATTAAGGCCAATATGCCACTCGAGGATAAGGGTTTATAAGCATACAGTGGTCAATGGAACACTGTTGTAGTAACTTTTAGTGGAAATTTGGTAAATTGGATTACTTAAGGGGAATGGCTCATTAAGAACATGCTTACATTGAACTTGAAAATTACGATATTATAGTCAGCTGGAAAGCAGGCAAATGGAAGAGTTCTCCAGGTGTGCATTCTAACAAAGAAACTTTGTTCATGGAATCTATGTTTTTGTTTAGGCACGGATAAAGAGTGGAGAAATTATTGATAGTGTTTTCAGCTAGACGAGTGTTTTTCGTGAAAGTTTGCACTTGTCATGAAAATAATGATAAAGTGGAGACAGGCTGTGAGTGAGAGTTTGCAGGGAAAAGAAAATGGCATCCCCCTCTAGACTACGAAGTCTACTTTTAACTATGTAAAGGCATGGCACATGAGTTGGAATAGATACAAAGCTGCAAAGAAGTTACTTACATTTGTAAATATCCTATACCTCTACAAAGCTACCATTCGCCCATGTATGGAGAACTGATGTGACATTTTGGCTGGTGCATCTGCTACTAGTCTATCGCTCCTGGGCAGGGTTCAAAACAGAGTTGCCAACCTGATAGATCCTGAACTGTCATCTAAGCTTCAGCCGCTGTCCCATCAACAAAATATTGTATCCCTCTGCTTGTTTTACAAGTATTTTAATGGTGGATGCTCTAACGAACTACAATCTATTGTCCTCCCGTCAATGAAAATCCCCCGACAAACCTGACAAGCAGCAAAGTCCCACCCCTACACAGAAGAGATCCTTAGATGTATGAAAGCCTTCTACTCTAATTGTTTCTTTCCCAGAACTGATAGATTCATTCTTCCCCAACTGTACGGGCATGCAGAAGTTTAAGCGTAATGTAAACTAACATTTTGCTGCTAAACTCCCTACATAGTACCCTTGCAACTTAGGTCCCTGATAATAGCCCCCTACATTAAAGTGGCAATGTGCCTTGTTTGGTGTAATAAAAAAAACTGGTAGAACCAATCAGGAAAGCTATGTAAAAAGGTAAATTTATTGGAATAAAGTCGGAGTTGGGTAGTACTCTTAGAAATCCAACTCCGACTCCAGCTAACTCTTCCTACTTCGCAACACTGGATAAATGTGGACAGACAACTACTAAAAGTAAAAAAAAATATTAAAAAAAAAACTAAAACACAAAAAAAAAACAATGAAATACCGAAAAACTATGCTGATTTCGATTGTAAATATTTACAAATTATTTTTTTCTTTTTTAAGTTTCTGTTAAGTGCTCCTTTTATGTAAACGTAATAAAAGAAATTTATTCTTATTATAAAACCTTACACATTAAATAAAATATCAAAATTCAAACGGAATTCTCCACCGAATCGAATCAAATTATTGTGTTTATGATAAATTTATGATTTAGCGACATAATAGATAATTAGGGACGTAAAACTACATCTAAAAGTTAAAAACAAAACAACGAAAAAAACGAAAAACTATGCTGGTGTAGCTTGTAAATATTTACCAATTATTTTGTTCTATATTACATTTCTGTTAATCGGTGATGGCCAATAAATCAGTCCTCATTTTATGTAAACTTTATTAAAGAAAATTATCCTTATTCTAAGACCTAAAATATTGAATAAAATATCAAAACCCAAACAATTCTCTTGCGAAATATTAGGTAAATGTGGACAGAAAAGTATTTGTAAAAATATTAAAAAACATTTTGTGCTCAGTTGTCTGACAATTCGACAAACTTTGGATCAATTTATTTTGTTTATGGTAAACATTATTTTCTCAGAAATAACGAAAGTAAAGAAACATTTTTTTATAAAAATATCAGATGCATTATTAGGAAGATTAGGAAGGGGTGGGTGCTCATTTTCAGTTTTATTTATGAAACAAAATCTTAAATATTTAAATTTTGTGTTTTTCATTCTATTTTTCGGAATATTTTTAAAAAACAAAAAATACATTTATATTTTATTTTAGTAAAACTACGTTGGATTCGATTGTAAACATTTACCAATTGTTTTTTCTTTATTAAGTTTCTTTTAAGTGCTTATTTTATGTAAACGTAATAAAAGAATCATTTTATGTAAACATAATAAAATAATCATTTTATGTAAACGAAATAAAAGAATCGTTTTATGTAGCTAAATAAAAGAATCATTTTATGTAAACGAAATAAAAGAATCATTTTATGTAAACGAAATAAAAGAATCATTTTATGTAAACGAAATAAAAGAATCATTTTATGTAAACGAAATAAAAGAATCATTTTATGTAAACGTAATAAAAGAATCATTTTATGTAGCAAAATAAAAGAATCATTTTATGTAAACGTAATAAAAGAATCATTTTATGTAAACGAAATAAAGAATCATTTTATGTAAACGTAATAAAATAATCATTTTATGTAAACGAAATAAAAAAAATCATTTTATGTAAACGAAATAAAAGAATCATTTTATGTAAACGTAATAAAAGAATCATTTTATGTAGCAAAATAAAAGAATCATTTTATGTAAACGTAATAAAATAATCATTTTATGTAAACGAAATAAAAGAATCGTTTTATGTAAAGGTAATAAAATAATCATTTTATGTAAACATAATAAAATAATCATTTTATGTAAACGAAATAAAAGAATCGTTTTATGTAAACGTAATAAAATAATCATTTTATGTAAACATAATAAAATAATCATTTTATGTAAACGAAATAAAAGAATCACTTTATGTAAACGAAATAAAAGAATCATTTTATGTAAACGAAATAAAAGAATCATTTTATGTAAACGTAATAAAAGAATCATTTTATGTAAACGAAATAAAAGAATCATTTTATGTAAACGAAATAAAAGAATCATTTTATGTAAACGAAATAAAAGAATCATTTTATGTAAACGAAATAAAATAACCATTTTATGTAAACGTAATAAAAGAATCATTTTATGTAAACGAAATAAAAGAATCATTTTATGTAAACGAAATAAAAGAATCATTTTATGTAAACGAAATAAAAGAATCATTTTATGTAAACGTAATAAAATAATCATGTTATGTAAACGAAATAAAAGAATCATTTTATGTAAACGTAATAAAATAATCATGTTATGTAAACGAAATAAAAGAATCATTTTATGTAAACGTAATAAAATAATCATGTTATGTAAACGAAATAAAAGAATCACTTTATGTAAACGTAATAAAATAATCATGTTATGTAAACGAAATAAAAGAATCATTTTATGTAAACGTAATAAAAGAATCATTTTATGTAAACGAAATAAAAGAATCATTTTATGTAAACGTAATAAAAGAATCATTTTATGTAAACGAAATAAAAGAATCATTTTATGTAAACGAAATAAAAGAATCATTTTATGTAAACGTAATAAAAAAATCATTTTATGTAAACGAAATAAAAGAATCATTTTATATAAACGAAATAAAAAAAATCATTTTATGTAAACGAAATAAAAAATTATTTTATGTAAACGTAATGAAAAAATCATTTTATGTAAACGAAATAAAAGAATCATTTTATGTAAACCTAATAAAAGAATCATTTTATGTAAACGAAATAAAAGAATCATTTTATGCAAACGAAATAAAAAAAATCATTTTATGTAAACGAAATAAAAGAATCATTTTATGTAAACGAAATAAAAGAATCATTTTATGTAAACGTAATAAAAAAATCATTTTATGTAAACGTAATAAAAGAATTATTTTATATAAACGAAATAAAAGAATTATTTTATATAAACGGAATAAAAAAATCATTTTATGTAAACGTAATAAAAGAATCATTTTATATAAACGAAATAAAAAAATCATTTTATGTAAACGTAATAAAAGAATCATTTTATGTAAACGAAATAAAAGAATCATTTTATGTACACGTAATAAAAAAATCATTATATGTAAACGTAATAAAAAATCATTTTATATAAACGTAATAAAAAAATCATTTTATGTAAACATAATAAAAAAATCATTTTATATAAACGTAATAAAAAAATCATTTTATGTAAACGTAATAAAAAAATCATTTTATGTAAACGTAATAAAAGAATCATTTTATGTAAACGTAATAAAAAATCATTTTATGTAAACGTAATAAAAGAATCATTTTATATAAACGAAATAAAATAATCATTTTATATAAACGTAATAAAAAAATCATTTTATGTAAACGTAATAAAAAATCATTTTATGTAAACGTAATAAAAGAATTATTTTATGTAAACGTAATAAAAGAATCATTTTATATAAACGAAATAAAAGAATCATTTTATATAAACGAAATAAAAGAATCATTTTATATACACGTAATAAAAAAATCATTTTATGTAAACGTAATAAAAGAATCATTTTATGTAAACGAAATAAAAGAATTATTATTCCATGATTCCAAAACTTAAAACATTGAATAAAATATAAAAATTCAAACGCAATTATCTAGCGACATAATAGAAAAATTAGGACAGAAAACTATTTCTAAACACACAGACACACACACACACACACACACATATATATATATATATATATATATATATGTATATATATATATATGTGTGTGTGTGTGTGTGTGTGTGTGTGTGTGTGTGTGTGTGTGTGTGTGGCATCCGTCAGTCAAAACGACTGTGGATCAGCGCCGTATTAAGATGTTGCCTGTATGCATCCTTTTGTGTGACTGTAGAGACCAATTCTTGATTTGCATAATCTGCCACAGACTTGACATACGAAGGTTGTTATGCAATTTGCCACTTCGTCCAGCTGTTCCGCCTGTACACTCGCTCTTCTCCTATCTCTCTTTGCAGCGTTTTCAACATGGAGGGTCCTCTCGCTGATGATAATCCCCTGGCGTATCAGTTTCCTCCAGGCAGTTCTGTCAGCTGCAGAGGCTTCCCATGTATTCGTGTCCACTGAGAAAGCCTTCTTGTCACGCCTGCAAACATCCCTGTAGCGAAGATGGAGTCGCCCCCTCTTTCTTGAGCCTGAGGCAAGCTCGCCATAGAGAAGGTTTTTAGGGATGCGCCCATCATCCATCCTGCGCACATGGCCCAGCCAGCGAAGACGTCGCTCACGCAGTAGGGAGTAAATGGATGGGATGCCCGCTCTCTGCAGAAAATCAGTATTACTCACTCTGTCCTGCCATGTGATACCAAGCATCCAACGTATACACCTCATATGGAAGACCTGGAGTTTCCTCTCTTGTGTTGAGTATGTAGTCCAGGATTCACTCCCATACAGTAGAACACTGAGGATGCACGCTCTGTAGACGGTCATCTTGGTGGAAGTGGTAAGGTGCCTGTTTTCCCCGACTCTTTTAGTTAGTTTAGAGAGGGTTGTGGATGCCTTTCCAATCCTTTTGTTTAGCTCCACGTCCAATGAGAGGGTGTCTGAAGCAGTGGAGCCTAGATATTGAAACTGGCATACGACCTCTAGTGGTGTGCCTTGGATTGTGATGCTGGGTGAGGAGGCGGTTGCTTGTCCCATGACTTGGGTTTTCTTCTGGCTGATAGTGAGACCGAACAGGCTGCAAGCATTAGCAAACATGTCCATCAGTCTTTGAAGACCATCTTCCTGATGCGATGCTATAGCTACATCATCGGCAAACAGCATGTCTCTTATCCGAACTGTCCTAGTCTTTGTCCTGGAGCGGAGTCTGGCGATGTTGAAGAGACCACCATCTGACCTGGAGTGCAAGCAGATACCATCCGTTGTGTTCTGAAAGCATGCTTCAGGAGTAGGGAGAAGAAAATGCCGAAGAGTGTTGGGGCCAACACAAAACCCTGTTTGCCACCACTCCTCACCCCGACCTTAGCAGACATGATACCATTAAATTGCACAGTGCTCCTTATGCCATCATGAAAGGATCTTATGATGCTGAGGAGTTTTACTGGGCATCCGATCAGTGGGAGAATTTTGAATAGTCCATCTCTTCTCACGAGATCGAATGCCTTGGTCAGGTCTATGAAGGCAACATGCAGAGGCTGGTTTTGCTCTCTGCACTTCTCTTGCAATTGGCGTAGGGAGAAGATCATATCGAGATGTTAACCTCCACCTTCAAAGGAGATAACACCCGGACTGCATCTGAACAGTGGAAAACACTGAAAAATGCCATCCACTTTACAGCTCTCAAAGTCTTTGGGAGGAGGACAGGTAGCAAACGCAATGACTGGTATGATGCCAACTCTGCTACCCTCAACCCTCTGATTGAGGCAAAGCGTTTCTCCTTGCTCTCATACAAGGCCAACCCATCTCCTACATCGCTGGTTGCACTGAGGCTTTCCAAAAGGGCAGTTCAAAAGGCTGTAAGAGAAGCTGCAAACAACAACTGGATGGAGCTCTCCAAGTCTATCCAGCATGCAGCTGATACAGGAAATATAAAAAATATGTATAACGGGATCAGGAGAGCTACAGGACCCATAATTAACAAAACTGCTTCACTGAAGTCTAAATCGGGTGAACACATACTAGACAAAGTTAAACAGCTAGACAGATTGGTTGAACACTACTCCGAGCTTTACTCCACGGAAAACATGGTACATCAGTCCGCCCTGGATGCCATTGATCGTCTACCGCTGATGCATGAGCTCGATGGGGAGCCTTCCATAGAAGAACTATCAAGGGCAATAGACAGACTGCCATCAGGAAAAGCCTCAGGAAAGGACTATATTCCAGCTGAGGTCTTAAAAAGTGGAAAGGCTAGCCTGCTTGAGCCCCTCCATAGTCTTCTGATACAGTGTTGGAGCGAAGGCTCAGTGCCTCAGGGCATGAGAGACGCAAATATCATCACTCTCTACAAACACAAAGGGGACCGCGGTGACTGCAACAACTACCACGGTATCTCACTGTTGAGCTTCGTTGGCAAGCTATTCGCACGTATAGTATTACTGCAACTACACGTTCTTGCCGACCGAATCTACCCAGAATCTCAATGCGGCTTTCGTTCAGAGAGATCAACAATATATATATATATATATATATATATATATATATATATATATATATATACAAGATTAAAAGCTACAAAAGTTCGTTAGTTATGTGTGGGTAACATATTATCCAACCTAAACACACACATTATATATATATATATATATATATATATATATATATATATATATATATAAAATAGGCGCTGCTAGTGCACTTACTGATCCGCGCTATTTTTTTAATCGTACTTCCAAGTTTAATTAAAGTTTTATGTTTTTTTATTCAATTGTAAGGTTAAAGTATAGAATATGTACAAAACACCCTCCCCATGTTAAGAATGACTTTTTTAAATAATAACCTTATTATTTCAGCATGGCTCACTCTCTGCATGAGCACCCACATTTTTATTGACGAAATCAATATTTTTATTGGATTCCAATAAAATTTAAACCTTTTTTATGTTTAATATAATTTTAAGAATCAATATTTTTGAGGGAGATTGCAAAAAAAAAAAATAGTGTTTTAGATTATGCTAAAAGTTATTGAATGGGATTTTTTTAAAGCATAAAAAAATAACTTACCTTTCATATTGTAAACGTATTTTAACATTTAAATTTACTTAAATAAACACATTTCGGTCAATGTCAAGTTTCTGTCCAACTCCTCAAAAAACTTTAATACGACGACGAATAGGTTTTCGGTGATGCCGAAAACGAATATCACATTTAAATTTGAGTCAGATAAGTAGTTTTCATGATATAAAGAAATTACTTTTGCAATAAGTGGGGGATCACTTTTCTATATAAAAGTTACGTAAAATGAGCACCCACTTTCTGGTCACTTAGTAATTTCTTCATATCATAAAGCAATTTTAAATTGTGATATTCGCTTTCAGCATCCCCAAAAACCGGCGCTGCTTTTTACTGGGAAATTTGTTTATTTTTTTCATTTTCAAATTTGTTTTATATGACGAAATTATTAGGTGACCAGAAAGTGGGTGCTTTTTTTACGTTAAATTTATATAAGAAAGTGATTTCCCACTTTTTGAAAAAGTACTTTCTTCATATCATGAAAACTACTTATCTGACCCAAATTTAAATCTGATATTCGTTTTCAGCACCATTGAACACCTAGAAAAGTCGTCATCTTAAAGGTTTTTTGAGGAGCTGGAAAGAAATTGACACTGACACACATGGTCACATTTCATATATATTTTATTCACGAAACCAACATTTTTATTGGATTGCAATAAAAAATAAACGTATTTTAATATTAAAGATTATTTTAAACTTGTTGAATAATATTGCTGTAAAGGGAAAAAAACAAACTTACCTTCCATTCCAGGAATTTAATGCGAAAAACAAATCGTTTTTCTTTTATGTCCAACGCAGAAAATTTGTTTTTTTGTTAGGATTTCTTAATATAATCTTTAGTAAATTGATACAAATTTTGTTTTGTGTGTCCAATTCATTAAGCAATTAAATATATGAAAATATAAAAGAGTCAAAATTAAAAGACGAAAAACACGATTTAAACGTGAAATTATTATAGGATTAAGAAGAAAAAATCAACTGCTTCAGAACAAAGAACTTATGTTCATAGTAAAACGGTGTAATCATTATTTTGTTCCTCGTGTAAAAGATTGGACATTTCATTATGATTTGGATTAGTCGAACTACTGTTTACATCCAAGATGAGAACAGTAATCCAAATAATACAAATATAAAAAAATGCAAAACTGAATATTTCACATAAACAATTTAAAAAGGAAGGAATTGAACAAATAGCGAAGTCAATCAAATAACATGTGGAAAATTTCTCCACTGAAAGGTAGAGGTTAACAAGGATTTTGCAACAATGGTTTGTTGCGACCTGTGACTAGGTAAAAATTGTAGAACCTTGTTGGTCTGGTAATAAGGGTAACGATTCAATTTCCTTCAACTCCAATGCCAAACTGAAATCACAACCAAAATTCAGTTCACTCCATCCCTCTTATAATCCAGTTAGCCAATCAAATAAGTTAAATGTAACATCTACCAATATAAAAAAGAGGCATCGCCCACACAAAAGGTTTTTGCTGCCACTCTTCCTGAGAGTCACAGGTAAGTGCTTCAAGTTTTCTCAACAGATTTGAACCAACAAAAAACAAAACAATAATCACATGATTACATTATGAAAATTGCGACTTATTTTTATCAGATTCGATTCCGTTAACTTTATGATAATCTTAACTTATTATTCGCGACCTGATGTTTTACATGCAATCAGCATCAAAGGATTAACAATGGAAGTGTAGTACCTGTTTCTAGTTTGTTTGCGCATTTCAGCCATGTGTCGCGTTATCGCCATTTTTGTTTTACTTGCCATGTTTTGCGCCATCCCATGTATTACCGCCTCCTTTGATAGAGAAGTAACGCAATGTTGTAAAATGTCCCGACTCGCAGATATGAATATTAGAAAAATCGATATCTAACAACATTCAGTAATTTGCATGCACCCTGCTTGTTTATATATATATATATATATATATATATATATATATATATATATATATATATATATATATATATATATATATATATATATATATATATAGTAATTTATAAAATATATATGGCGATTAAGCTACACTGAATATTCGGCGTTTCATCCACTATGAGATTCGTCAGGCTTGCCAGGGAAAGGTTACGACGCTGGGACTGGGCTGATACCGATGATTGCCGGTCTCCTCCGATCCATGCTTGACGGGAATTCACGAGAATTCGGGTCAAATTATGCAAGAGTACCTAAAAATATATAAAAAAATATAATTTTGGTTCCACTAATTTTTCGAAAAGGGAGAGATATCGATCCCTGACAAGCGACATTTGTCGACGGTTCTTGAAACGAAAATACAAATTTCTTGCAGTTTATATGTTCATGAAACGAAACAGTTGCTTTTAAATCCTTATATCTTTTCATCCTCATCACCAGATGAAATGTAAAATGCCCTGCTCGCGCGTGTGAGTATGTGAGAAAATAGAATAGAACACAAATCGATTATTAATTAAATCACATTTTTTTCTTTTTATATATCGTTTAAAGGGCAGATAACTCTTTTGGTAATTATGTCTCTTTGATGGCAACATTACGATATAATGCAACTCATGAGATTCAGCTGAATTATAACAAATGTCAATATGAACAGCATGTCTTTAAATTGCCGTGATAATTATAATGTGAAATCAGAAACAATAACTACACTTTCATTTTAAAGTTCTGTCTCCGGATTCATAAACGTTTCATCATGAAAACGTGTCCAGAGGCCAAAGTTCGACAGTCAAATAAACTACTTTGAAAATAAAGTCAAAATACTAAAACATTTTTTTTTCATACATAAACCAGAAACAGGTACTACATTTTTATTATTACTGTCTTTTTTTTAGTTTTTTAGTTTGGGATTCTCCGAAGAATTTAGCTATTTAACTTTTAATATGAAAACATGGCCGGCATGAGTATAACTGTTGTATCTTTGCTGATTGTATGTCTAACAGGCAAGCTAATTAGCAAATTGTAGAGTCGAAGAAAATAAAGGGAGGAAGCGCCCACGTGCCTTACCTTGGAACGAACGTGCATGCATGGCCGAAACATGAAAGAAATTCCAAAATGGCGCCGTCCTCATCTTGTAGATTGTGCGATCATAACTGGGCCCCACGTAACCGTTCTTTGGCTGCTGATTGGCCGAGGACGAACGCCAGAAGGGTAAAGGGAGTGCGTTTGGAACATGGGAGGGTCTTTTTCTAGGATCGACGTCAGTGTGATCGTATCGGTGAACTGCTGCAGCTTTAAGAGTACTTTACTGTGTGTGTGATTTTTTGGGACTTGCTCGTCTGCTGACTTTACAGGACTTTCTTTTCTGCTGATTCTACAGGACCTGCCCTTCTGCAGAACTTGGAACAAAACTTCAAGCCTTTTCTTTCTTTTCACACATACGCGCCTAAAAAGGTAGAATCCGACTTACTTGTGAAACGGCTTTAAGCTATTTCGGCGAAATGTGGGAAAAAATTGACCTCAAATTAATACCGGAGTTCGATGGATCAACCCCGGTACTTTACTGGGTGGAAAAGTTGGAGTTACATTGTGTTTTGTCTGGCGTAAAGAACTTCGAACGTGTTGTCCCTCTGCGCTTGTCCGGCGGCGCCTTTGCCGTGTATCAACAGCTCAGCCATGAGGGCAAACAGGACTACGAGACAATTAAGGCGGTGCTGTTCAAGGCATTTGCGATTGACCCCGCCACTGCTTGGGAGCAACTTGAGGCAAGGACCCTACGTCCGGGCAAAACGGTCGATGTATACTTGGCAGAACTGGCCAAGTTAACGGTCTTGTTTGGTGGACTGCCCGAGCAGGCCTTAGCATGTAACTTTCTAGCAGGACTCCCGACAGAAGCAAAGCGACTATTACGAGCCAGCTCAAGTGCAGATTCGTTGCCCCTTAATGACCTAGTGGATTGGGCCAGGACTGTAATGAAGAATTATTCCGAGATGAGGGAACCGGTAATTGCTGCTGCCCGGTCCACGCCGAATGATAAGAAACCGTATCAGGGACCCGGTCCATGTGGCAGAATCATATGCTACAAATGCAATGGACAGGGCCATATTGCAAGGAACTGCCGGTAGCAACCAACGGCCGTTCGCTGCTACCGGTGTAAGGAAGCCGGCCATATAGCGCAAGACTGCCCGGGAAACGGAACCGGGGACAAGGTGTCAGCGTCAACCTCTTCCCCACGCAGAAATTAAATGAGACGCTGCTGATCGTTTCAATATATGTCAACGAAACACTGCGCTCAGCACTCCTCGACTCTGGGTGCTCCTGCACTATCATATGTGCAGATCTCTGCCACACTTGGAGAAAGAAGAACGTCTGAGTGACTACCATCAGTGGAGAGACGCGCACATGTTGCGGGGTGGGCAGCGTAAACATTCGGACGAAAAATGGAATCTCCGCTAACCTAGAGGCGCTGGTGGTACCAGAAAAACCCCTGAGTTTTGACCTGCTCCTAGGATATGATGCCATCAGAGCTCTTGGTGGCGTCTACATAACGGCGACAGGGGCGGTACATTTTCAGGAGAAAGCCCCAGTGTGTGCTGCACTAAAGATCGACCAACCAGACTTCAGCGTCGAATTTGACGAGCAAAAGAGGGACTGGACTGCCTCATGGAAGTGGTCGGAAGACCGAGAACCGGCCAAACTGCAAAATAGCATAACGGAATCTGTTGCTTTGCATGGTAAAAGAAACCATCACACGAGTCAAGCAGGAGGATCCCGCTAAAGGAGATTGGTGCGTCCAGGGAGACAGACTAAATGTGTGGGTAGATGCGAGCTCCCTCGCGATCGGGGCACTATTGGAGATGAACGGGTCTGTGATTGAGGACGCCTGCTGGTTGCGACCACTGGATGATGCCGCTCGCATCAACCTAGCGGAGTTAGATGCGGCGATAAAGGGAGTAAATATGGCACTCCAGTGGAAGGTTAAAGAATTGTGCTTACACACAGATTCGCTGTGCGTGTACCACTGGATAGTTGACACACTAACAGGCAAAGCGAGAATGCGCACCAAGGCGGCTGCCGAAATGCTAATCAGACAAAGGTTGGAGACACTAAGGAAGTTGGTGGAAGAGTACAACCTATCGGTGAACGCGGTGCTTGTCGCTTCCACCCGCAATCTTGCAGATAAACTCACCCGTGTGCCCCAGAGGTGGTTCGACACAATGAAGAAAGAAGCTGAACCAGGATCGTTATGTGATGTCTCTATTGAGGAGACGGATAAAATCAAGAGGGTACACCACGACACTGGACACCCCGGAGTAAGACGGACATATTATTTTGCACACTTAACCAACCCGTCAGTGTCCAAAAACAGAGTAGAATCAGTGGTCAAGGAATGCCAAATATGCCAGTCAATCGACCCGGCAGAAAGGTTGGCTGGAAGTCGACGGGACTTAGAACCGGCTGGGCATGGACATAATCCACTATGGTGGTCAGCACTTCCTCACACTAATCGATTGCGGACCGACGAGGTTTGCGATCTGGCGACTGTTAACAAGACAGGACTCGGCTAGTGTCATCCGCCAATTAGAGTATATTTTATGAGCGGGGGCAACCCGAAGAGATTCTCACGGACAACGACACAGCCTTTTGCAGCGGGGAATTCAGGCGTTTCATGGACGAGTGGGGGACCCGGCTTAGACACAGGTGTGCGTATGTGCCGAGTGGCAACAGTATAGCAGAGCGGTGCCACCGAAGTGTGAAACGGATACCAGCAAGGAAGCAATGCACGATTGCGGAGGCAGTATATAGGTACAATACAACGCCAAAGGATGACGCGACTGCTGAAAGTGCACCTGCTAATGCGATACATCGCTATCGAGTGCGTGTTAAGGACATTGACGCCTGCCCGCCTAATCACAAGAAGACGCAAACACGGTACAAGTCAGGGGGCACCGTCTGGATAAGGCCTCCCAATAACCGATGCACGACCAGGTTCAGACAGGGACGGATCACCGGCATAATCGGTGAGCAGGCTGTGCTGGTTGATGGTGTCCCACGCCATGTAAGGGATGTCCGGCCCGCCCTTGATATAAACCAAATGGTGAACAGTGAAAGTAATGAATCATCCAGTGATGAAATGTGGATCCGGCCTATGGCTGAGAACCTCAGCACGGATGGCGATAGCTCCAGCACCACTTCTGAGAGCTCGGATGAAGATGAAGATGAAGTGCAGCCGGATGGAAGGACTGTGAACACTGACCCAGGTAGCTCGGAGGAAGATGGAGTGCAGCCGGATGGTAGGAATGTGGACACTGACCCAGGTGGCACTGGTGGAGATGAAGAAGCCCAGCTAATCCCCCTCCGTAGGAGCGCCCGCATCAAACGACCGCGGCCGCAATGCCGCATGTGTGATCTTGAGACCAGGGGGGGTGTAGAGTCGAAGAAAATGAAGGGAGGAAGCGCCCACATGTCTGCGCGTCATGCCTTACCTTGGAACGCTCCTACGGTGTGCATACGTGCATGGCCGAAACATGAAAGAAATTCCAAAATGGCGCCGTCCTCATCTTGTAGATTGTGCGATCATCACTGGGCCCCACGTGACTGTTCTTTGGCTGCTGATTGGCCGAGGACGAACGCCGGAAGGATAAAGGGAGTGTGTTTGGAACATGGGGGTGTCTTTTTCTAGGATTGACATCAGTGTGACTGTATCGGTGAACTGCTGCAGCTTTAAGAGCACTTTAGTGTGTGTGTGATATTTTGGGACTTGCTCGTCTGCTGACTTTACAGGATTTTCTTTTCTGCTGATTCTACAGGACCTGCCCTTCTGCAGAACTTGGAACAAAACTTCAAGCCTTTTCTTTCTTTTCACACGTAGTCGCCTAAAAAGGTAGAATCCGACTTACTTGTGATAATTAATTAAATCACATTTTTTCTTCTTTTTATATATCGCTTAAAGGGCAGGTAACTCTTTTGGGAATTATGTCCTTTTGATAGCAACATTATGATATAATGCAACTCATGAGATTCAGCTGAATTATAACAAATGTCAACATGAACAGCATGCCTTTAAATTGCCGTGATAATTATAATGTGAAACATGGTTGCTATGAGTACATAAATCAGAAACAGTGCTTACACTGACACTTTAAAGTTCTGTGTCCGGATTCATAAACGTTTCATCATGAAAACGTGTCCAGCCAGAGACCAAAACTCGACAGTCAAATAAACTACTTTGAAAATAAAGTCAAAATACTAAAACATTTTTTTTCATACATAAACCAGAAACAGATACTACATTTTCATTATGCCTGTCTTTTTTTTTTTTTAGTTTGGGATTCTGCGAAAAATTTAGCTATTTAACTTTTAATATGAAAACATGGCTGGCATGAGTATAACTGCCGTATCTTTGCTGATTGTATGTCTAACATGCAAGCTAATTAGCAAATTAAGTTTGAAATAATAAGGGAAAGCCATCATAACTGATAAAAATAAGTTTCAAGTTTCATAATGTAATCATGTAGTTATAATTTGCTTCTTTTTTTTAAAATCCAAATCTACTTTTGTCATTTGACTTTACACCTTGTGCAATTCCTTCCTTTTATTTGCGTCGTTTAATTCTTCTTTTTATTTAATTTGTTTATGTGAAATGTTTTTATGTGAGGATTATTTGGATTATTCGGATTACTGTTCTCATCTTGGATGTAAACAGTAGTTCAACTAATCCAAATAATAATAGAATGTTCAGTCGTAAAAAATAAACCTTAGTTCTATATCTTCATGTGTCTTATTTATTTTAATAAATTAGAAAAAATATGAAGAGAACTTTAATAATAAAAAAAATCCAACTAATGAAGGAACATTTTTACACAAGGAACGAAATAATAATTTCACCGGATTACGATGACCTTGAATTAATTGTTCTTTAGCAGTTGATTTTCTCTTTAAATAATTTCACGTTTAAATTGTTTTTTATCTTTTAATTTTGATTCTTTTATATTTGCATATATTTTATTTATTAATGAATTGAACACACAAAATAAAAACTGTATCAATTTACTAAACAAATCTTAACAAACAAAACAAATTTTGCTGTTTTGAACAAAAAAAAAAAAACGAATTCACCTAACTTTTTTTTTTCGTATTGAATTTCTGGAATGAAAGGTAAGTTATTTTCTTCTATTTTGTTTACAATTTCAAAAAATGCATAACTTTTAAAATAATGTTAAACATTAAAATAAGTTTTTTTTTTTTTTTTGCAATCCAATAAAACTATGGATTCTGCACTTAATAACAAACGTGAATAAAAAAAAGTATGAATCTCCAATCAATAAAAATCTCTGAAGAAAATATTATTCAAGCTGACATTAAGATTTTTTTAAAATCAGAAATTTGTTTATTTTTAGTAAAACTTATGTGATTTCTTAGAAAATAATAATGTTTATCATAAACACGATAATTTGATTTAAATATGATTGAATTTTTAGACAACTTTGCACAAAAATTGCTTTTAAAGTTTTTAATTGTTTTAATATTTTATATATAACAAAATCTGATTACACTTACTTAGTATGTCTCTAGAGATTTTCGTTTAATTTTTAATATTTCATCCAATACTTTAGATTTAAGAATGTGATCATATTCTTCTATAAAGTTTACATAAAATGATCACCCATTTAGTGGCCATCACTTCAAAATTCTAAATCTACTTTTATTGGCTAACAAGTTTCAATGACCTTAAAAATATCCGCAAAGAAATTTTTTAAAATTGAATTATTTAAGATTTTAGAGTATGCTATAAAATTTATCGTAAAAGGAGCACCGATTTAATGGCCAGTTAACGGTCAACAAGACATGTAATTCATTTTTATTTATTACAAACTATTATCCTCATCTTTTCCTAGTTGCTTCACAACGTTTTGGCCAACTATTCCTCTGGCCTTCGTCTCCTATCCTGTGTAGTCACCGGGTACATCAATCACTCTGCTGGTCCTTGCGGCTTGCTACAAAAGGAAGACTCCTCACCACAAACAAACAGAACTCCGGGTTATAACAATAACAACTATTTATTAAGTTCATTCTTCACAATGGCTACTGTCAAAATTGAGATGACTGACTATAGCAGTGATCCGTGTATGACCAGACAAGTTAGGTCATAGATTTCCCATTAACACAGGCTATCATAAAATCATAACATCAGGCTGTGCGGGCCCCAAGTCAGGAGCGCTTGATCACCCAAGCCATTCAGTTTGCTGGTTACGACTCTACTCTTTTTAAATTCCTTTTTCTAAATCCAACCCCTTTTCTCCACCTCTTTCCCTCTTCCTACCCATGTCTCGTCCACTCAACACCTCTCTCTCCCTGGGAGCTGGGGTGGTTGCTCACACTGATATGTATTGGCAGTCCCCTGGGTTCCTTTCGCCCAGCACTGTGTGTGGTGCTTCATCATCTAATAATACAACATCATCTCCTTTGACATATCGTAGATAACTCCAAATCTGTCTCCATTTTGAGACAATATACCATCTGCTTGGCATTTAACAGACCGATATTGGTGGTTGGTCCTATTGTCTTAGCTAAGTTTTTTTGCATTTCTCTGCACTCTTTCACCCCATCCCGTCTGGTCAAACACCCCTTCTCACCACAGTAATCACCCAGCTGCATGCATTAATGGCACCATAGTATTATGTAATAATAATAATGAAAATGAATAAATTAATAAGTACTCATGCAGAGAGTGATCCGTGCTGAAATAATAACATTATTTAAAAAAACATTCTTAACATGAGCAGGGGAGGGTGTTTTGTACCTATTCTGTACTTTAACCTTGCAATTGAATAAAAAAATATATCATAAAACTTTAATTAAACGTGGAAATACGATTTAAAAAATAGCATGGACCACTCTCTGCATTAGCACCAATTAATAATACCAACAAGGATGGAATACTGCTGCCATATCTCGGCAGGAGCTGCTAAAAGCAGCCTATCCTGCCTTGACAGAGTACAAAATAGACTTTGTGGCTTAGTGGGGGATACCCTTTTCTCTACCCTGCAACCACTCTCCCACAGAAGAGACGTTGCGAGCCTATATAAAAGACAGAGTCCTCTAAATTAGCATATTTACATATATGCGTGAGAGCACACAAGATTTGGCGAGACGGCATTGTTAAATAACGCCGCAGGCGCCATCTTGAACCCTTTACAGCATCATGACGCTGCGTCGGCAAAGCGCACACCGAGGCCATTTAAGAGGTAAGCCTGCATTCCCACAATTTTCGCCACATCTTTTTAGTCGTTATTTATTGATCTTTTATCTCTATGAGATCACATATACATATAACGGATTTCATCTGTGAGTAGACTTGTTAACCGACTGTTTTTCATCATTTCGTTGTTCATGTACCTCGTTATAATACATTATCATATTCTAGTACTTTCTTTTCTTGCTTGTTAAATCTATTTCTATTGTTTTCTTAACTATTACTTTACGAAGGTAAATAGGAGTCGGCTGCCATTGCGTATTACAACCAGGATGCTAGGGACGACTATTTTGGACTATTACAAACAGGAGAGTAGCGAGATGTCTCTTCACATTACATTTAAACTACTGCATTTCAGTCAAAGAAGCAGCAAATACGGGAAGGGAGTGCTAGGAAACCTGAATCATGTAAGCCACTAATCTGAGATCACATATACATATATTTATTTATCTTTTACTAATATTACATCACATATACATATATTTATTTATCTTTTACTAATATTACATCACATATACATATATTTATTTATCTTTTACTAATATTACATCACATATACATATATTTATTTATCTTTTACTAATATTACATCACATATACATATATTTATTTATCTTTTACTAATATTACATAACATATACATATATTTATTTATCTTTTACTAATATTACATCACATATACATATATTTATTTATCTTTTACTAATCTGAGATCACATATACATATATTTATTTATCTTTTACTAATATGAGATCACATATACATATATTTATTTATCTTTTACTAATATTACATCACATATACATATATTTATTTATCTTTTCCTAATTTGAGATCACATATACATATATTTATTTATCCTTTACTAATCTGAGATCACATATACATATATTTATTTATCTTTTACTAATATTACATCACATATACATATATTTATTTATCTTTTACTAATATTACATCACATATACATATATTTATTTATCTTTTACTAATATTACATCACATATACATATATTTATTTATCTTTTACTAATATGAGATCACATATACATATATTTATTTATCTTTTACTAATATGAGATCACATATACATATATTTATTTATCTTTTACTAATATTACATCACATATACATATATTTATTTATCTTTTACTAATATTACATCACATATACATATATTTATTTATCTTTTATTAATATGAGATCACATATACATATATTTATTTATCTTTTACTAATATGAGATCACATATACATATATTTATTTATCTTTTACTAATATTACATCACATATACATATATTTATTTATCTTTTACTAATATTACATCACATATACATATATTTATTTATCTTTTACTAATATGAGATCACATATACATATATTTATTTATCTTTTACTAATATTACATCACATATACATATATTTATTTATCTTTTACTAATATTACATCACATATACATATATTTATTTATCTTTTACTAATATGAGATCACATATACATATATTTATTTATCTTTTACTAATATGAGATCACATATACATATATTTATTTATCTTTTACTAATATTACATCACATATACATATATTTATTTATCTTTTACTAATATGAGATCATATATACATATATTTATTTATCTTTTACTAATATTACATCACATATACATATATTTATTTATCTTTTACTAATATTACATCACATATACATATATTTATTTATCTTTTACTAATATGAGATCACATATACATATATTTATTTATCTTTTACTAATATTACATCACATATACATATATTTATTTATCTTTTACTAATATTACATCACATATACATATATTTATTTATCTTTTACTAATATTACATCACATATACATATATTTATTTATCTTTTACTAATATTACATCACATATACATATATTTATTTATCTTTTACTAATATTACATCACATATACATATATTTATTTATCTTTTACTAATATGAGATCACATATACATATATTTATTTATCTTTTACTAATATGAGATCACATATACATATATTTATTTATCTTTTACTAATATTACATCACATATACATATATTTATTTATCTTTTACTAATATTACATCACATATACATATATTTATTTATCTTTTACTAATATGAGATCACATATACATATATTTATTTATCTTTTACTAATATTACATCACATATACATATATTTATTTATCTTTTACTAATATTACATCACATATACATATATTTATTTATCTTTTACTAATATGAGATCACATATACATATATTTATTTATCTTTTACTAATATTACATCACATATACATATATTTATTTATCTTTTACTAATATTACATCACATATACATATATTTATTTATCTTTTACTAATATGAGATCACATATACATATATTTATTTATCTTTTACTAATATTACATCACATATACATATATTTATTTATCTTTTACTAATATTACATCACATATACATATATTTATTTATCTTTTACTAATATGAGATCACATATACATATATTTATTTATCTTTTACTAATATGAGATCACATATACATATATTTATTTATCTTTTACTAATATTACATCACATATACATATATTTATTTATCTTTTACTAATATTACATCACATATACATATATTTATTTATCTTTTACTAATATGAGATCACATATACATATATTTATTTATCTTTTACTAATATGAGATCACATATACATATATTTATTTATCTTTTACTAATATTACATCACATATACATATATTTATTTATCTTTTACTAATATTACATCACATATACATATATTTATTTATCTTTTACTAATATTACATCACATATACATATATTTATTTATCTTTTACTAATATTACATCACATATACATATATTTATTTATCTTTTACTAATATTACATCACATATACATATATTTATTTATCTTTTACTAATATTACATCACATATACATATATTTATTTATCTTTTACTAATATGAGATCACATATACATATATTTATTTATCTTTTACTAATATTACATCACATATACATATATTTATTTATCTTTTACTAATATTACATCACATATACATATATTTATTTATCTTTTACTAATATGAGATAACATATACATATATTTATTTATCTTTTACTAATATTACATCACATATACATATATTTATTTATCTTTTACTAATATTACATCACATATACATATATTTATTTATCTTTTACTAATATGAGATCACATATACATATATTTATTTATCTTTTACTAATATTACATCACATATACATATATTTATTTATCTTTTACTAATATTACATCACATATACATATATTTATTTATCTTTTACTAATATGAGATCACATATACATATATTTATTTATCTTGTACTAATATTACATCACATATACATATATTTATTTATCTTTTACTAATATTACATCACATATACATATATTTATTTATCTTTTACTAATATTACATCACATATACATATATTTATTTATCTTTTACAAATATTACATCACATATACATATATTTATTTATCTTTTACTAATATTACATCACATATACATATATTTATTTATCTTTTACTAATATTACATCACATATACATATATTTATTTATCTTTTACTAATATGAGATCACATATACATATATTTATTTATCTTTTACTAATATTACATCACATATACATATATTTATTTATCTTTTACTAATATTACATCACATATACATATATTTATTTATCTTTTACTAATATTACATCACATATACATATATTTATTTATCTTTTACTAATATGAGATCACATATACATATATTTATTTATCTTTTACTAATATTACATCACATATACATATATTTATTTATCTTTTACTAATATTACATCACATATACATATATTTATTTATCTTTTACTAATATGAGATCACATATACATATATTTATTTATCTTTTACTAATATGAGATCACATATACATATATTTATTTATCTTTTACTAATATTACATCACATATACATATATTTATTTATCTTTTACTAATATTACATCACATATACATATATTTATTTATCTTTTATTAATATGAGATCACATATACATATATTTATTTATCTTTTACTAATATGAGATCACATATACATATATTTATTTATCTTTTACTAATATTACATCACATATACATATATTTATTTATCTTTTACTAATATTACATCACATATACATATATTTATTTATCTTTTACTAATATGAGATCACATATACATATATTTATTTATCTTTTACTAATATTACATCACATATACATATATTTATTTATCTTTTACTAATATTACATCACATATACATATATTTATTTATCTTTTACTAATATGAGATCACATATACATATATTTATTTATCTTTTACTAATATGAGATCACATATACATATATTTATTTATCTTTTACTAATATTACATCACATATACATATATTTATTTATCTTTTACTAATATGAGATCATATATACATATATTTATTTATCTTTTACTAATATTACATCACATATACATATATTTATTTATCTTTTACTAATATTACATCACATATACATATATTTATTTATCTTTTACTAATATGAGATCACATATACATATATTTATTTATCTTTTACTAATATTACATCACATATACATATATTTATTTATCTTTTACTAATATTACATCACATATACATATATTTATTTATCTTTTACTAATATTACATCACATATACATATATTTATTTATCTTTTACTAATATTACATCACATATACATATATTTATTTATCTTTTACTAATATTACATCACATATACATTTATTTATTTATCTTTTACTAATATTACATCACATATACATATATTTATTTATCTTTTACTAATATTACATCACATATACATATATTTATTTATCTTTTACTAATATTACATCACATATACATATATTTATTTATCTTTTACTAATATTACATCACATATACATATATTTATTTATCTTTTACTAATATGAGATCACATATACATATATTTATTTATCTTTTACTAATATTACATCACATATACATATATTTATTTATCTTTTACTAATATTACATCACATATACATATATTTATTTATCTTTTACTAATATGAGATCACATATACATATATTTATTTATCTTTTACTAATATTACATCACATATACATATATTTATTTATCTTTTACTAATATTACATCACATATACATATATTTATTTATCTTTTACTAATATGAGATCACATATACATATATTTATTTATCTTTTACTAATATTACATCACATATACATATATTTATTTATCTTTTACTAATATTACATCACATATACATATATTTATTTATCTTTTACTAATATGAGATCACATATACATATATTTATTTATCTTTTACTAATATGAGATCACATATACATATATTTATTTATCTTTTACTAATATTACATCACATATACATATATTAATTTATCTTTTACTAATATTAGATAATATATACATATATTTATTTATCTTTTACTAATATTACATCACATATACATATATTTATTTATCTTTTACTAATATTACATCACATATACATATATTTATTTATCTTTTACTAATATGAGATCACATATACATATATTTATTTATCTTTTACTAATATTACATCACATATACATAGTTATTTATCTTTTACTAATATTACATCACATATACATATATTTATTTATCTTTTACTAATATTACATCACATATACATATATTTATTTATCTTTTACTAATATTACATAACATATACATATATTTATTTATCTTTTACTAATATTACATCACATATACATATATTTATTTATCTTTTACTAATATTACATCACATATACATATATTTATTTATCTTTTACTAATATGAGATCACATATACATATATTTATTTATCTTTTACTAATCTGAGATCACATATACATATATTTATTTATCTTTTACTAATATGAGATCACATATACATATATTTATTTATCTTTTACTAATATTACATCACATATACATATATTTATTTATCTTTTACTAATATTACATCACATATACATATATTTATTTATCTTTTACTAATATTACATCACATATACATATATTTATTTATCTTTTACTAATATGAGATCACATATACATATATTTATTTATCTTTTACTAATATGAGATCACATATACATATATTTATTTATCTTTTACTAATATTACATCACATATACATATATTTATTTATCTTTTACTAATATGAGATCACATATACATATATTTATTTATCTTGTACTAATATTACATCACATATACATATATTTATTTATCTTTTACTAATATAACATCACATATACATATATTTATTTATCTTTTACTAATATTACATCACATATACATATATTTATTTATCTTTTACTAATATTACATCACATATACATATATTTATTTATCTTTTACTAATATTACATCACATATACATATATTTATTTATCTTTTACTAATATTACATCACATATACATATATTTATTTATCTTTTACTAATATGAGATCACATATACATATATTTATTTATCTTTTACTAATATGAGATCACATATACATATATTTATTTATCTTTTACTAATATTACATCACATATACATATATTTATTTATCTTTTACTAATATTACATCACATATACATATATTTATTTATCTTTTATTAATATGAGATCACATATACATATATTTATTTATCTTTTACTAATATGAGATCACATATACATATATTTATTTATCTTTTACTAATATTACATCACATATACATATATTTATTTATCTTTTACTAATATTACATCACATATACATATATTTATTTATCTTTTACTAATATGAGATCACATATACATATATTTATTTATCTTTTACTAATATTACATCACATATACATATATTTATTTATCTTTTACTAATATTACATCACATATACATATATTTATTTATCTTTTACTAATATGAGATCACATATACATATATTTATTTATCTTTTACAAATATTAATCACATATACATATATTTATTTATCTTTTACTAATATTACATCACATATACATATATTTATTTATCTTTTACTAATATTACATCACATATACATATATTTATTTATCTTTTACTAATATGAGATCACATATACATATATTTATTTATCTTTTACTAATATGACATCACATATACATATATTTATTTATCTTTTACTAATATTACATCACATATACATATATTTATTTATCTTTTACTAATATTACATCACATATACATATATTTATTTATCTTTTACTAATATTACATCACATATACATATATTTATTTATCTTTTACTAATATTACATCACATATACATATATTTATTTATCTTTTACTAATATTACATCACATATACATATATTTATTTATCTTTTACTAATATGAGATCACATATACATATATTTATTTATCTTTTACTAATATGACATCACATATACATATATTTATTTATCTTTTACTAATATTACATCACATATACATATATTTATTTATCTTTTACTAATATGAGATCACATATACATATATTTATTTATCTTTTACTAATATTACATCACATATACATATATTTATTTATCTTTTACTAATATTACATCACATATACATATATTTATTTATCTTTTACTAATATGAGATCACATATACATATATTTATTTATCTTTTACTAATATTACATCACATATACATATATTTATTTATCTTTTACTAATATTACATCACATATACATATATTTATTTATCTTTTACTAATATGAGATCACATATACATATATTTATTTATCTTTTACTAATATTACATCACATATACATATATTTATTTATCTTTTACTAATATTACATCACATATACATATATTTATTTATCTTTTACTAATATGAGATCACATATACATATATTTATTTATCTTTTACTAATATTACATCACATATACATATATTTATTTATCTTTTACTAATATTACATCACATATACATATATTTATTTATCTTTTACTAATATTACATCACATATACATATATTTATTTATCTTTTACTAATATTACATCACATATACATATATTTATTTATCTTTTACTAATATGACATCACATATACATATATTTATTTATCTTTTACTAATATTACATCACATATACATATATTTATTTATCTTTTACTAATATTACATCACATATACATATATTTATTTATCTTTTACTAATATTACATCACATATACATATATTTATTTATCTTTTACTAATATTACATCACATATACATATATTTATTTATCTTTTACTAATATGAGATCACATATACATATATTTATTTATCTTTT